>NC_056747.1:653360091-653522591 GCF_019279795.1 Protopterus annectens | reverse complement strand
ATGCCTCTCCAATATACACCAACCTAAGGCAATGCGATCTAAACAAGCTAGAGACCTGCTACAACAAAATTGCTAAATTTGCCACAGGGGCATCCTACCATAGTCACCACTGTCTCTTACTTGCTGAACTGGGCTGGCTTGAACTCCTTCACCTCCTTCAATGGTATCAACTCTCACTCGCCCACAAACTAGTAAACCATCCACTAAATGTCCCATCCCTCCAGAAACTACTCCAACCCTATCGCACCAGCAGACCACTAAGATCCAGCAGCAAAAATCACTTGCAGATCACTAAAACCAATAACTCTGCTGGTGAAGCACTATTCTCTTGCACCATAGCCAAATTATGGAACTCCCTCCCACCCACAATTACCTCCGTACTATCATGCACCCACTTCAAAACTTTACTAAACGCCAAGACCTAAAACATGCTGGCTATGCCCTTGCAACTCCCACTCTAATATCACCCACCCCATCCAACCACTACCTTTCTTTCCACTCCACTAACTACCTTGATTATAGCAAGCTCAGATGCTCATAAGCCAGTACTTATTATACAGCAGGAACGTCTTCTTGTAACATTTGTTAATGTCTGTTATGTACTTCACAGATAAAGATTCTAGTTGTCTACTGATGTACTATGTTCTTCATCTGTAAATATGTTGTAAGTAATTGCTATGTAAATTGTTAATTGCTATGTAATCCAGTGTAACTACTGTCTGTTTATTTTAACTGTGGAGCTTTTCTCCCCGGGCCTTTGCTGAAAATGGACCTACGTCCAGTCGGACACTCCCGGTCAACAAATATAAATAAATAAATAAATTAATAAATATAATACTTTGGCTAGGTTCTTTTATGCTGGGCAGAAACATTCATTATTTTTGAATAATTGAGGGGGGGTCAAGTCCATTTCAATATATTTAAAACAGCACGTGTTTCCATTTACAGATATATTATCTATAAACTCCTTACAGATTGGATGCTGCGCTTTTCTTTCTTTTTTCCCAAATATGAGACTTACTATATTAAGTACATCACCTGATCTTCTGGCTGTGTCATAAGGCAGACTAGCCTTTGTAACACTTTTTAATTCTTTTAGAGGACTAACATCTTGTACATGTGTTGCTACTAAACAAAATGTTATATTTAGTCTTCTTTGAGAAAATTTCAGATGAGTACAAAAAAAGTTATGAAAGACAAACATAGAAATAATGATAAAAGGACATTTAACAGACTCATATTATCAGTGCAGATAAAATAGTGTTTATCTTACACAGTCACTTTATCTTTCAATTATTTTTCACACTAAAAAGTTCATTCTTTAGTAAAAAAGAGCATAGACCATTTTTGTGTCTTTTGGCTTTTCTCGGTTAGAGATCGCCACAGCGGAACTCCGGTCCGCTAATGATTGGCAGTAGAGTTTTACGTGCTGGCTTGCCAGGCCTAACGCTCAACCTTCAATGAAGGAACGCCCATTAACGTATGTCGCCACATAGAAGACGCTCTAACTGAGAATCAAACTGGCAACGTCTAACTGTGAGGCGACAAAGCAAAAGAGCATAGACCATTAAAAAAATAAATAAGTGAATATGTGGTTCTGATTAACACCAACTGTTGAATCTCAAAGTTTGATTCAAAAATAAGAGATTTTGTGGATAATTAATAGTAAAGTTTTGTTGAGACACCTTTAGGCAGTATGGCGATATAGTTCATAGGTTCATAGGTGTGTACTAGGCTAATGACCCAAAGGCCCTTTTAAGCCTAGCCATCCATGCCAAATCTCTGACAAGATCTGATGCCCTTGATAAGTGAAAGCAGGGGCCTGGGAGATGAAACATTTACAAGCAGGGGCCTGAGAGGTAAACCATTTGCAGGTTGCCTGTGTCCATTAGAGACATAAATGCCAAGCCAGGGATGAATTTCTTGTTCCCCATCCAATTGTGCAAGTTACACTTGAATTGAGTTAGGGAGGAACTCTGCTTCACATAGATGAGGAGCCTGTTCCAGAGATGGGGTAGTCTCTGGGATACATACCGGCTTCTCCAGCAGATCCTATTTATATCACAGGCAAGGTTTAAATCTTTAGAATGGGTAAGTATGGTGCGGTTTCTTTTGTGGATATGCAGGAGGTCCAGAGTGGGGTCGGACAATGCCCTGTATGCCAGGCATAGATCTCCCCTCAACAGCCTGTGGGAGACAGAATACAGGGACAGGGCCTTTAGGTGTTCTGCATTGGTCATTTTACTGATACCCTGCATTCTTTTAGTTGGATATGCCTGGTTAGGTACATACCAAAGGGAGGATTGTACCAAATGATAGGTCTGATGAATGCTGAATACAGTGGAACAATGACTTCCTTGGAACCAGATGCCATACCTTTGTTTATAAGTTGTGCAACATAGAATGACTTCCTCACTAATGTAGACATGTGATGGTAAAGGGTAGGTTGCTGTCTGTGTGTGTTCCTAAGTCCCTGACTACTGGGTCAAGTCTAAGGGGTGTGTTGTCAATATGTTAGTTAACAGGGGTGGATGGCTTCCTGAAGAATACCGTTATGCATTTCTTGGCATTTAGTTTTAGTCCATGGCTCTGGCAGCAGTTGTTTGTCTGTGTTGGCCCTTCCTGGAGAACATTTGTGTCAGTGTGAGATTCAATGACAGCTCCTAATTTGCAATCATCTGCAAATTTAGTCAGCCAGGGACCACTGACATTGACCTTGACTTATGAGAAGTGAATGCCAAAATGAAGCAGTCCAAGGACCGATCCCTGAGGGACTCCACTTGTGACTGGCCTCTTTGTAGAGGTGGACTCTCCAATTCTAACTTCCTGGATCCTGTCTGTGAGCCAGTTGGCTATCCACCAGCTGACATATGGGTTTGTAACTAACCTCTTGAGTTTGTCAACAATGCCTGAGTGGGGTATTGTGTCAAATGCCTTGGCCAGGTCAAGTAGGGAGTTTAAACCATTCTGCTCTCATCTGTCACTTTGGAGACCTTCTCAAAGACATCCACCAGGCTGAGTAGGCATGACCTGCCCTTGATGAAACCAAACTGGGATGGATCCAATGTCTGTCAGTTTGCTATATTGTTACTGATCACTCATTTCCATATAATTATTTCCATGGCTTTGCCTATAAGACAAGTGAGACTTATGGGTCTGTAGTTTTCAGGGTCTGTAGGTAGCCCACCTGTGTGCAGAGGGATGACTGTTGGTGTTCACCATCCATGAGGCACTAAGCCTGTTTGGAGGCTACAATTAAATAGCAATTCCATAAGGCCTGATAGGTCATGATTAATGCTGTTTAGAAGGCATCCTGAGACATTGTCTGGGCCCACTGATGCAGTGTTCTAGCCTTTGAGAAAGCATTAAAGACCTGTTCCCTAGTGACAGCAGGGGGAGTTATATTTGATGGTATTTCCTGAGGAAAAGTTGTAGCTAAATTTGTTGGCAAGTAGGTTTGCTATATCTTCTGGCTCAGTATAGGTGGCTGCATTTACAATGAGCTCGGCAAACAATTGTGTATTGCCTTTAAGGTTGTGGACATAGTTAAAGAATACCTTGTGGTTATCCTTGTCCTGGGAGGTCAAATTTATCTCAAATTTGGCTTTGGTAGACTTCATTTGTCCTCAGAGTTGCTTGTTTAATTTGATGAGAGTGCTTTTATCCTGCTGGGTGCCGCACCTCCTAATTTTGTAGTGTAGCCTTTACTCAATTTACAACCATAAAAAAATAAATAAATAAAACAGATGAAGCTTCAGACAGATTAAAAAAAAGACGATCAAAGCATTTTTTTCTACAGACAAGTCCCCGTGTATCCACTGTAAGAGAAGCTTTGCCCCCACCTTACTTAAAATATCTCTTCACAGTACAGAGCCTATGGTTACTAAATCCATCACTGACCCTGACACTGGAGGAGCTCTGCTACAAGGCCCAACTCACAAAAGTTTTCACTTAGAATATTATAATTGTGCAATAGTCTGTGATTACTACATTGATCCCTCACCTGCAACACTGGAGGAGCTCTGCTACATGGCCAAGCTCTCAAAAGTTTACACTGAGAATATTGTTATTGTGCAATATTTTGGGGTCATCACGTGCATCCCTGACCTGGATACTGGAGGAACTCTGCTACAAGGCCCAACTCTCACAAATTTGTACTAAGAATATTGTCATTGTGCAATTAAAGAAAGTTTAACACGAAGAACCTTGCTGTGCATTAACTTTAACTAGTCAAATACATTCCTACCCTGTGTTGGAAATTGACTGTGTCAATCTCCCCAAAGGAGGATTCCTTGCACTCTAAGGACCACTTACTAGGTTTGTCACTGTCCTTTCCCTTGGCCAATAGAATACATTGTGTATTCCAGTTACTTAGTCTCCCAAGCCACCTGGTATCTGAACTCAGTAAATGAAAGATAACCTGTTCTACTTTGTGCCTTCATGTTCAGTGCTTTGTACCAGCTATAAACTGATTGCTCTCTGTCGTAATTGACCTGAGGGTGGGACATTCCGATGAGTACCTTAACATAGCAGCAAAATAGCATTGTCTTTCTTGTCGCACTCCTTATAAATAGGTCAATCCAGAAATTCCACAGGCCATCTCTCTGGAAAAAAAAAAATCACACATTTTCCCTCTACATAAAGGTGGAAATTCAACAGACATCACTAACTTTAGACCTATAGCAGTCTTATCCCCCACTCCAAAATACTTAAAAAATGCATTCAAAAACAATTTATAAACTATCTCCTGTGGGAAGAACTCCTGTTCTGCACACAACATAGCTTCTATTTCTCCCATGGTACTAACACTGCCCTTCTGACCTTTACAAATACTGTCAATAAAGCTAGAGATAACAGCAAACTAGTCTCTTCCTTATTTCTAAACTTGTCTAAATCCTTTGACAGTTTGTGACAGCAATCTTCTACTCAAATATCCTCACCAGGTCTATCTCAGCGCAACCTTTTATGTTTAAAAAGCTACTTGTCAAATAGGTATCACTCAGTAAACTGACAGTCCCCCTTCTCTCTATACCAAACGGTCACCACCAGTGTACCACAAAGCTCTATTGTTGGACTCCTCCTCTAACATTCTCATCCACTCCCTCCCCACATCCAAATGACATAAGATGCACAGATGACTCTACACTCGTATGCACATCAGACAACCTGGCATATATCCAAAAATTACTCAGGGAGCTTTAAAAGCTACAGAAAACATGGTTTTGAAAATCACAACTTATGCTCAACAGCCCCCCCCCCAAAAAAAAAGACTACTACTTTTTTCCCCAAATCTTTCTCTCATAAAAAAAATAATAAAATCCTCTCAATCACTAATACAACAATTGAAGTTTACTTCTCACAGCAGATTATTAATGATGATACTGTCACTTGTATAAACTGTTAAAATAATTGGTAACTGTAATAACCAACAAAATTGCATAAAAAAATCACTAAAAATTAGGGATGCTTTACAGAACCAAAAACTTTCTCACCAACGCAACTAAAATGACAGTTGCCACTACTTACTTCCTCCCCTCACTACCTTATGGAAGTCTCATCCTTAGTAACCTCCAGGCCTCACAAAAAGCAAAGTTTGACCAATGCTATTATAAAGTGGCTAGATTTGCAGCAAATACCCCTATCAGAGCCCTCCACTGTACAGCACTAAAAAGCCGAAATTGGTTAGAACTATCCCATTAACTAACACATGCACAGCTTCTTACCATCTATAAAATTATCCATCATCCATCTGCTTGTCCAGTGCTAAATAACATTCTACACAACTATGTTCCTAGTCGGTCATTACTAATCCCTGACCAAAAACTCCTCTCTGTCCACTGATGTATCGTATCAGCTGGGCATTGTCTGTACTCACACCATGTTGCTAAGGCCTAAAACTCCTCATGTGTATCCATCAGGCCAATACCCTCCTACTAGTCCTTTAAAATCATACCGAAAGACTTCCTAAGCCAAATTCTGTCTCTGTTCTTGTTCAAACCCAAGATAAACTATACTCCTAAATATGAACGAGTACCTATTCATACCTTACACCTCCTTACTCTCCTTTTTCACTCATTCAGTCAATCTCTCTCCCCTGACACTCGGTCTAAATATAACATAACCTTTTGCTATTTTTTTTTCTCCCACTTCATATTTTAGTTCCTGTTTTTGTTAAACTATCTTACCTTTAATTTCTCTAACCTGGATAAAATGTCTCCAAATGTTAAATCATTCTCATATAAGTTGTATCTATTCTTAACCAATGTTTCAAAATGATATCTAGCTTGGTATAATTATTTAAACTGTAGATGTTTTGTACTATTTTTGAAGATCGTAAAATTATTATTCTTAAAATGTTTTTGTAATACTTTGGAGCTTTTCTCCCTGGGACTCTGAAAATGAACACCTACTCAGACGGATTTTTTCAGTAATCAAATGTGAATAAATACATTTACTAAATTCAGGGTAGCACAACTATTTAGAAAAATGAAAAGTGAAAAATAGATTGAATCACTAGTTGTGAGGTACTAGAAACATGACAGTGACTGACTGTAGGGAACAGCGATGCATCCTGTGCAAACTCAACTATGTCTAGGGAAGCCGACACTGAATAACACATTTGCTCTTTTGGAAATGTGGTTCTGCCTTGAATTCTCTGAATCCTCTCCATTCATTAGATTCCCCTACCTCTTTTCTTGAAGTGAATAGATAGTAAGCTTTTTTCTCTCTCTCTCTGGCCTCTGATACAGAAGATGCAGTGTTTTTATCACCTCTACAGAACTAATTCTGCATGCCTGTTCCCTTGCATAGATGCAGTTTCCTCATCTGCAAGCAATACTATAGATGGAGTCTTATCAGCTGAATACGTGGTGGTATGATAACAACCAGCTTCTGTAAGTCTTCCAAAACTAGATTATGGCTATGATCTTGTAATGAGATGCTTGCTATAGTCTAGAGTTTGATTCATCAGCCACCATCTGCATACTATGTGACTCTAAGCAAATCAATAAATCAAATAGTGCCAAGTGACCACCTGTGAGCCTATGACTACATCTCAATATTCCTACCAAATTTCCTTACCAGTTTCTCACAGTACATTCTTATTTTATCATTACTCAGCACCGACCCTCATTCTATTTTACCTGTTGCTAGTGCCTCCCTTCAAACTAAATAATGCATCCCTTGTTTTTCCTTAAGTATTCAATCTCATAGTTTTATTTAGCAATGGATTTATGCTGTCATTCTTCTCATTTTTTCCAAGACCTTCTTATTCTTTCTATACATTTCTTTGGAATATTATCTGTTAGATAATACTTTACATTTTTATGATGCAATGCTTTCTATACTGTCACTTGTATAAACTTTTAAAATAATTGGTTACTGTAATAACCAACAAGATAGCTCACTGGTAACCACATTTTAAAATCTGAATGCATTTTGTTTATTATTAGGGCACTAATACATAAATAGGGTTCGGGGTATGTTGTAATATACTCAGAACTGCTGGGGTTTGGTCAGAAGGGTAAGTACTACCAGTGGGTAGTATCAGTAATCAACTATCTTCATGCAGTCCTTTGTGATATGGGATTCCTTCAAGGCTTAACTGTAGGTCTTTGCTGTATACAGGTTATATGCTTCAACGGGGACATATTGTTCAAGGGAAAAAATTCTGCTGTCACTAGTGTACAAAATATATTCAGCATTATCTATGCTTCACTCAGGAATAAATGTCAGCTTAATAAGTCATCAGGACACAAGTCCTTTAAATGGTTAGCAATCTGGGCCTTAGTATAAACATTTGCATTCATTTCTCCAATCAAGGGAGTAAGTACTGGTCACAGCATGCCTATCACCCATGTATCCATTTTCTGGCTGTAATCCCTTCCTAGTAGCTGGCATGCATGCATGCTTACAGATGTTACAGCTTGCCATGTCTTCTCTGTGACAGTATACAATCCTGCATATGCTCAATGAAAGGCTACCACAAGGACATGTCTTATCACAGCCATGTGCACAACCCCTGGACTATATGATACATTCTGTGAACCTCTCTCCAATGCTTGCTACTATTCCAGAGAGCTAGAATATATCTGTAATACAAACATTGCTGAGTGCATGATGGCTACTCATGCTATCCCCTACATCCCTCATCAACTCATCCTGTACCTGGGTCACTAGTTGGTCCTAGGTCATGTGGGTCAAGGTCACGGCTTCATCTCCCTACACTAAGAATCTAGTGGTCCGAACACCATAAATAAAAATCTATTTAATTCTCCATCCATGCAAGATGAAGGGTATGACCATTCATGCTATCTTAAGACATTTCACAGTTACACATAAGTCTTCTTTTTCCTTTAGAGAGGTTAACAGATTGGAATTTGTGCTTCAGGTTCATAGCTTGGGCACTGTTCTGGATAAGCAGTTGGTACTGATGAAATGTTAGACACAATTAAGATTCTACTGCCCACTTTGGGTTTATCACATCTGGATTACTACAATGTTGTCTAATTTAGGCCAGACAGCAATAAACCCAGTCACTTGTAAGTGGTGTAAAATACTGCAGCACATTCATTGGCTGTATTAATTGATGTAGACACATTACATTTGAGCTGTGCAAACTGCCCTGTCTTCTCATGGCCCTCATTTCAAAACATAAGGCTTTGGCATTACCTTACAAGGTATTGCATGGCTTGGGTCCCTGCCACATTAACGTGTTGTTTAGCCCTGCCATTTATCTGTTCATCAGGCAAGGTATTGCAAGTAATTACTAAATAGCAGCAAGAACATTCCAGTCATGGCATTATTTTTGTTTAGCACCTGACATGTGGAAATGTACAGCTGGCTGTTAAGAAAAAGAGACATATGATTGGTCACTCCATGACACAAATGATAGGAGCTCTGAGCATGGCATGGAAAACATGGGATACAGTGATGGTATGGACACTGGGGGAACCAGCTGGGCAGGATGGGAATAAGTGGCTAAATGTATCCTGGGTAAGGGGGTGGGGCAGCATGATCTCCATGATGGCAACTCCTAGCAGAGGGTGGGATGCTGCATAATGAGCACAGGGGTCATGCCTAGATTGCCAAGCAGTGCTGTGCAATACAGTCAGGGTGATGCATACCTTCAGGGCCCAAGGTCTCATGTGTTACCTTAGCAGTGTGAATGGCAACGTGCATGGAGAGGGTTAGGTATATACATACCTAGTGATGCACTAAGGATGAAAATATACCACAGGCCTACCCCCCGCCAACTTTAACATATGGGTCTAAACCCCTCATCTTACTCACTTTACCAGGAAAGGACATAGTTTGTATAGGCAATCCAGATATTTTAGTTAAAGGGAAGGAGTGATCAGATATGCTAATTAAAGGAAGAGGTGGTCAGATATGCAGCAGAAATTCCAAAAACAATGGGAAAAAATCATGAAGTGGAAAGAAAGAGAGAGAGAGAGAGAGAGAGAGAGAGAGATGGAGCAATTCAAGAGACTCTTTAAAATATATCAGATTTCATAAAGTTTATTTTAATGCAGACTCATTTTAGACATAATTTGTTGTGACCTGAAAGTGTGTATATATTTTATTAAAACTGGATTTATTTATGTATTTATTTATGTCTTACATGAAGTACCATATTTATTATAATTGCGTGTTTCAGTTTTTTTTTCTTCTACCAGATCTTGGTTTGGCTAGACTAAATAAAATTGATCAAACTGAATATATACCGCTATTTATCAGACTCCTAAATTACTTACAGAGATGGAAAAGCTCGGCCTTTCACACCACACACACACACACACACACACACACACACACACACACACACACGCACACATGCATGCATGCATGCACACATGCACGCACACACACACACATAAAAAGCAACCTGTTCTATACCCCATTCATCCTAGCAGTGGTCAGAGAAATCCCTTATCCACTCACTCCATCCAGATGTAATTGGTTTATCGTAGCAATCTCCTGAACATTTCACACCATTATGGTGGTTTTTTTTTTTATTTTTTTACCATGATGTGTTTTGTCTTTCACTGATTTTCATACAGAATTAAAAACATGAGAAGAGAAACAATTTTAGAACTGAAAAACAAAGTCTGAAAAGCCCTAGAACTGAATTATGAAGCAACAGGCTAAACTCATTGTTTTTTGGGTTTTTTTTTCCCTTTTCACTGCAGCTATTACACATCAGGGCTACATGCAGAGGTATATTGGATCAGGGGTTTATCTGCTACAAAAATTGAAAATATTATACCTTTATCACAGGTCTTCAGTTTTAGGATACCACAGTGGCCATCTAGTGTGCACTAGTCCTGACCAAATACCTGCAGATCTGACCCAAAAAAGATAATTCTCAGGCACAAGCATTACTGTTATCCTAAGGCAACACTGATGGTCCACATTCATTAATCTGTTCCTTCATCTGTTATTGTTGACAAAGTAGTTCAGTTCAGTAACATCAAGGCAGCAGATACATTACCTAACAAATGTAAAACTAAACAAAAAAGCAACCACAATTCATAAGAAATTTCCAAAAAAACAGTGTTACCTTCATGCTCAGGGCGTTCTCACATTCTTTCTAGCAGGCATTGTGACAAACATAGGGGTGGGGATGGTCCATTTTGCTTTTGGTAACTTGTTATTCCACATACCATTTTGGATACTTAACAGAAAAATAAATGTCTCTGTCCACCTTAAAATCTGGTCTCGCTCATCTTTGTTTCTGTTCTATTTTTAAAAGTTGTTGAGTTTACTGATCCTTACTTATGCAGGAATAAAAGAATATATATCTTACATTGTTTAACTTTTGTAATTCAATACAAACTGCATAATAATGTGTGAAACCTGTCAGAAGTGATATAATGCAAACAACCTCAAACACAGCAAGACATATTAATGAGCAAGTAATACCCTTAAGTAAATATAATGCATTTTAATGAAAAATGAGCCAACCTCATATTCTATGTTGATCATATTCTCTCTATTCTTGCAAATGGAAAACTTACTAGCTCATCCCTGAACATCTATCCTCTGTACTTGGCAAAAAAAAAAAGAGTTTCTACACTTCATGTACTTTGTTAATTGTATATTTTATGAATATTTTTGTACCCCCTGTTATTTCTTTGTTTTTTTCCAATGCATGTCTATTTTGTCTTCTATGTAATTTTATAATCTGTATATGTATTTTGGAGCTTTTCTCATCGGGTCTCCACTGAAAAAGGACCACTGAGGCTCAGTTGGACTAACCTGATTAACAATTGTCAAATAAATAAATAAATAAATCTGCAAAAGACAGTTACGCCAGGAGACTAGAGAAAACACTAACAAAATGGACAGTGTGCTAAAAATCACTGATTTTAAAGTTAGGTCTATGTGTTGGAAACTGATGAGCATTTAGAGAATTCTAGACTACTGTATAACAAAAATATTTTAATTTACTGAAGTTAAATAAAGTATGCAAAATGATGCGTAGCTAACATGTTTTTCCCAGATGTATGCAGATATAGTTTTTTCACACCTGAAATGTAACCAGAAAATTATAGCTAAGCATTTCTGCACTCTTCCAGACGTATGCAGATATAAGTTTCACACTTGAAGTGTAACCAGAAAATTACAGCTAAACATTTCTAAGCATATTAAATCTGAAGTTTTATTGTGATAAATTCTGTGACTTAACAAGACAGAGTAAAAATTAGTTTTAAACATGCACATCACAAAGTAAAAAATAATTTGAACAGCAGGACTGTAACTTACTCATAAACTGTGGTCCATCCATTCTCATTATTCATAGTTGCCAAAAGTCCAGTATTACCATGGTATGTCATTAACGCCAGATCATGCCCTTGAGCTGAAACTCTCTTCAAAGTCCCAGTGCTACTAATAGTTAGCCAGTAGATCTGTCCGCCAGGTACAACAAGCCAGAGTGGCATTCCACTTGCATCTCTGCGGACATGAACTGTATTGCCACTATTGCTTGTAACAGTACTAATATAACCATCTGCAGCATATGTAAAATTGTAAACATAATCACCCGTGATCATGTTCAGGGTGTGCAGGTGCGTTCCGTTGCTGCTGAATTGATACAATTCCTGGTCAGCAGGAGAAGCAATTTCAAATAAATTGTCATTATTTAGGAAAGGTCTGTTTTTGCTTACAGCACGGATGCGTAAGTTGCCGAGATCTGCTATATAAAGCACACCATCTGGAGAAACTGCCAGTGAGGATGGAGCTTTTAATTTAGCATCTTTGGCATAACCACCATCACCTGGAGAACAAGGGATGTTAAAGTTTCAGTTATGTGAAGAAATATAAATTGCAGCATTTTACATATTTTACAGAAAAAGGACTTCATGCCATTGCAAGTAAAATAGCATTCCCCTTATTTTATGCAACAAACTTCTACAGTTCTGCTAAAAATGTGAATTAAATACAGAACTTAAAACAACTTCAAAAATTTGCAGTCTAGATGTTACATTCAAAATTTTGTTGAGTCATACAGTGAAGTAGAATGCAACTAAAATATAGAAATAGAATACAGACACTAAAACATGGCACTAAAATGTAAAATAAAAAAAACAATATAAAACATTCGTGAATTAAAACTTTATTACAGAACAATAATGGTAAATGCTTTCACAATGTACAACATCGCTTCATCAGACCATAATACATAAAATACAAGTCAACAGATATAAAACTTTCATTAACCAATCAATTTAAAAACGTCTAAAAAATGTCCAATTAGCAAACAGTAATCACTGCTTACAACATAACAGGATAATGTCATGACAAAATTATTTAATCATTTAAAGGGCTGCCCATCCTATAAATACATGTAGAAATGTAAACCAAAAAGTATAAGGTATCCATAAACCAACTGGGTGAAGAATTTCAGAGAATTTACCAACCATCACATAGCCACCGCTGATGGTACGATATAGAAGTAAAAATAAATGCATCGTCACTCACACAATCTCATACACCAAAAGCCGATTACTAAACATGCCACTTCAAAAAAAAAAAAAATATATATATATATATATATATATATATATATATATATATATACTTCATGCTTATAATTTTTAACTCAGAAACATAACCAGCCAGTGAGTATGTAGCTCAAACCCTATGTAGCCTATGAGCTTTCAGGGCAGGTTTCAACGAAACCTGACCATTCAAAACAGACCCTGTCCATTCTGAACCTAACTATCCATTTGAGTTCCTGTTTCTTAGTTGCACTTTTCAGATCCTCTAGATGTGAGCTACCACTAACTCTATCAATCACTAAAAAACATAAAAATGTGTGTGGTACCTTTCTCACTATGACACTTAGCCAAGGCATTAAGATGAGAAGATGTTAGCATCTGATATAAATGCTTGCTCATACATTACTTCAAGCTCCTTTTTGTCTTTCCAACATAAAACAGCCATCTTGTTATTAGTTGACTAGACCCACACTACACTAATGCCAGCTTTGAATAGCAAACTAAAGGCTTTGGTTTACTTAATTAGTTTACTGCTTCAGATGTGTAGAAGGGGATTAGATTTTAATTCTACTGATTTGGATCTCATTCTATATAATGTTTATAGTATATTACTTTTTATGTGGCAAACAATACTAATACATTGGTGCAATGCACCAGTACACCAATGGATAGTAATGTGAGTCTCTTCAGAGAAGTCCTTATATATTTTTTAAATGAAAATGTTGTGCACGCTGGACCCATGCCCAATTTTAATGTATCCATTTCTATGAAGCATTTTAGCTACTCTCTTACTACTAAGACAGAGACTGTGCATTCATTCAGATACTTGGGTCCCTGGCTATACCCCATTCTGACTTACTCTGTGCATGTTGAGGCTTAACACACCATGCTCAGTACAGGATGACTATATAAGGCCAAGATACATGGCCCCACTTTCAAATAAAACCACGTGTTTGAAAAGGCAGTCGCACAAAATGAAAAAAACGGGAAGGATGGTGACCACATGACCATGCTGAGGGCTCTGTCCCTTACTCCTCTAGACTTCAACTACAACTACACTGCTACTTTAGAGAAAATGTTTTGTTTTCCTTAGAAGTGACCTTCATTGGCAAAAACAGCTTCGGATCAATTGCTCAAAACTCATATTTTACTCAGGGCTTGTCTTTCAGAGCCCTTATTTCTGCAATAGTGTGGATTGGGTTTGTCATTATGTTATGCACTTCCTGTAGATTATTTTGTGGCTATCCTCTCTCAGAATATATAGTCATCCCAACACCTTAATGATCCTTTCATTCCCAGCATCTGATAAGGCATTAGCATCCTCATGTGGCATCTCCAGTAAATGGAGAATAGGCGCTTTTCAATAGTCACACCTGGGTTTAGCTGGGGGAAGGAAGAGATAGCTGTTACTGTTATCATCAGCTGGCTTGGATTTCTTTTACTGTGTCATTCTCTTACCACCTCAGACATTTATCTGGCACAGTGCCACACCCATTATTGCAGGCCTGTAAGGTAGCTGTGTGCTTTTGTACATCTGTACCCCATCTAGAACGCCTAAGACAGCAGCCCCCCCAGTTATCAGTCATGTACCTAAACACTGTGCGGCATCACACCTCCAGGCTGACACAGACCACTCACTCACATTTTTCTCACCCTTCTCTTCAAGTGCCCACCCCCAAGACGAAACACAATGGAGCTACAGGCAAGACTCTTTCCCTCTGAGCCTTGGCAAACATACAGGTAAATATAGATTCTACAACATATTTTTTTTCATTCATATGCCACTTTTTTTCCCTTTCTTTCTTTTTTTTTTTGTTTTTATACATAGAACAGTTATACCTGGATGTCCTTAGCTCCCCATTGCACATATGCATGCATAATGTTTTAAATAAAAAATTATTTTTTTCTTTGGGCATTTATTTTACTGTTTTTACTGAACAATTCCTATTTTTCCATACCTACAGATCAGGCTATTTTTCCAAGCCCAGAGATTACTATGGCTTCTATTTACTGGAGAAGAGCATTTCATATAACTTTTGCTAAATGTCTTAAGCGGATTGGATGACAGCATCAGATTCGGAATATAACTTGGGTTCACAGAAAGCATTGAAAGTGCTTTTCAGAGATGCACAAAATATAAGTTGAGCTATTGGGAATTTAAACATAGAGCAACTTGGAAGGTCAGTTTTATTACCAAAATGATTCCTTACCTGTGAAACAAACTTCCCTTGCCTCTCAAACAGTGCAGCACCATAGAGTTTTGCAAATTAAATCTTGGGGATTGTCTGGATTCACATAAATTTACCATGGGGGTTACTATTATGGTCTACTAGTAATATTTTGTAGGGCACGTGGCTAGCCTACTAACACATGAAGCTAAGAGGTCACATGGACATCCAGAAGTGTAAGTACTGACCATTTTATATATATGCTTAATTTTTAATCCTGCTAACTGGATCATAATGGTGATAAATGCTTTTACCATTCTTTGCATGGGCAAATATATTTTGTAGTAGCAAATAAAATTAATTACATCTGAAAGGCCTTGATTTAGCCAGTCTAAAGCTATACTTTGGGCCTGTTTTTAGAAGTTGTGTACAGTGACTGATTATTTCTTTATATTAATCATTCTGTACTGTCACTTATCCCATAATTAGAAGTAATTATCCCATCAGCCATTATTATTTATTTGCAGTCACTATTTAATGCTAAACAGTTTCAACCACATACATTCTTTCTTACTGGAGCAACTTAACAGTAGTTACTGCTGTATCAGCAGGCTGGTATTTTATATCAGTTCTTTTTCACTTATGACTGCGCTGGGGATGTATTATTGTATGCATGTATAAATGCACTCATTTCCTCTTCATAACCGGAAGATTAATACAAAATAAACTGTGTTGACATGCCTGCAGATCAAACGTTTCTTGCAATATCAAAGAGGTGTTGCTTATCAAGAGACTATATACAGTTTCACGACTTGTACTTCCATTGCTTCTTTCAAAGAATTTAGAAGAAATTATGATGGGTTTTAAACTGCACATTTATGATTCCAGCTGTCCAAAGAAATGTTTTAGTAAAAATAACATGTTTTAGAAAGCACAGTCATTGCTAATGCTAAGATATAACCATCTAATGTAACAGTGGGTCTTTTGTTTTAATGTACTGCAAATGATACTTCAGTTGTATCATACATTTTTATTTATTATTCAAAATAAAGGGAAAAGACACCCTTTTTGTACCCCATTTTTATTACAAGAAACAGAAAATGCATCAGGCAAGAATTTTAAGTTTTCGCTAATGTATAAAATTCTTATACTGAATTAAAATACAATAAAAGAATGAACAAACCAAAGTACAATGACAATTGGCAATATGAAAATTAAAGGCAGCATTCTACCTGCAAAGCAGTCACAGTTCGGATCAATCTTGCAGTCGCATTCTGTGGGAGTTCCAGCAATAACAGATATTTCTCCATTGGTCGTCACCTGTTGTATACGGTTAATCTTTCTCTCATCAGTCTCTGCGATGTACAGGATGCCACTATGAGCAACAGCGATTGCTCTGGCTGATTCCAATGTAGAATGCACTGCCACTTTACTGACCAAAAAATGATCAGTGCCTGGAACTTGGCAGTGAATTGGCCGGCCAGCAATTATTCGGACGCGACTGTTCTCAGTCATCTGTAGAACAACATTATTATCCAGGATGTAGAGAGAATTGTCAACTGGGTTGACTGCCAGATCAGTTGGCCACTCAAGACGGACCTTCAAAAAATAAAACATTGGATTTTGTCACACACAGAGTACAAAAAGAATGGATCTGCAATTGAAGGCACATAGATTTTAATAAAATACTGCATATCGGCAACATATTATCATTTATGGGGTGATGGAGCACTTTCCTGAGCTATACAAATAATATTAACAGAAATATACAGCCCAAATGGGCAAACATTTATTAAAAATTATCTAAATATGCGTACACTTCCTTAAAATGAGAAACAGATTCTTTTGATTGACTGTTTGGTAACACATTTCAAAGTAACTGCATTTTTCCATAAAACCTGGATAGGAACTAGCTGATTTTTGATGGGCAGTTCTCATTTTACACATCTTTCTTCCTTATATGTTGTTTATCATTCTATAACATTATGGAAAAGGATTCTTCATCTTATCTAGATAATAGACATCATCTTGCACATTAAATATTTATAAACACTTGCATTATTTTACTTAAGATGTTGAAGATGTAGAAGACAGAGGAGTCTCCATTAGCTTAACGTTGCTTGGAAATATAAGAACAAAAAGTCCTCTCATACTTCAAAAGTAAACTTTTATACATACATTGATAGGTCCTTTAAACCTCAGAAAATTATGAATAACCGTTTCATGAGGTTTGATGCATAAACAATGTAGGCTAGAAGAATCGCTTATAAATCATTTATATATTTCTGATTTGGTCATTGCTGCAAATACTGTTTTTATACTAAACCTTTCTTTTAGCATGCTGCAATATAATTGTTCTCTGAAGCTTTGAAAATATATTAGTTTAATGATCAGTGCTTTTATGCTGACAACTTGTATTATGGTTGCTAATGACTTGTAATTTATCATTCAAAATGTGACAGGCTTAGAGTGACAGATGAAATATCTTGTTTGAACAGCAGGGTTTGCGTCAGTGGCACATGGACAATTTGTCAAGAACCTCTTCAATGAGCCAGTTTTTTAAACAAATTCCTTGCATTATTCAAATGTCAATCCACAATTTATAATTGTGATTCATTACTGCAGGTGCTATTTATGTGTCAGATTACTTTTGTCCAAACGAATCTGCTGTTCAAATCAAAGTGCTAAAGATCAGTTGTGTATTTGCACACATTTAAGCATGAGGCAGCCATAAATTCTTGTGCATATGCAATCATGTACACACACACACACACACACACACACACACACACACACACAGTGCAAGCACTCTTATCAATGTATATCACTGTGCTAAGTTATCACATGATCTTGTTACCTTGTAATGCTTGATACTGGGTACTTGAGCATGCAGGAGATTTATGCTGAAGTTCTGTAATTTTAATGTATGTTATCAAGGACATTTCAACAACTATTCACTTGTAAAATCAGAGGGAAATGTCAGAAACTGGTACCTTTGGGCATTAGACTGGCCCTGTTTACTTGCATCTGGTTAGGTACAGAGTTCTACTTCTTCAAGCCATACCTTTCAACTTCTTTGTTCAAGAATTATTGACAAATCCAAAATAATAAGGTGATCAAGACCACAAATCATGACACTGTTTAAATTATTACTTTAGTTCATTTACAAAGTTAACAGAGCAACAGGTTTTGCAATAACACATATTTTTGAATGACACGAAGTATGAAACTCAACCGACTAGCATTACTGACTGACTGTAATCCTTAGCAATTTACCAGAAAATCAAAAATGTTATGAGGGACAGCTCAAAAATATGACAACATCAAGGACTTTTTTTTTAAACTAGGGACAGTCAAGAGGTATATTTTGAAGAGAAAAGTGATGACCAATGAACAATTATCATAAAGTTATTTGGAATGAAGGATGAACTCTGGCGTTGGAAAATACAAACAAGCTGCGGTTACACTGGGCCGACTGCGAGTGATTGTTCATTTTCTTACGCTTTCCTAGGTACTAATATTGTCAATATTCAGTGAGTTTTGCTGAAGTAGGTGACAGGCCTGCTACCACTTCAAAATTCTTAAATAAATAATATAGGCCATAGACCAGCCATACCAGGAGGTTGGTGAAATTACAAAGATACTGGGGGTGTGGGCATGCTGCATTGTGAATATCTAGGTTTGATTCCCACATTGATTATGCCTGTACTGTACTATACAAATTTACTAAGTATTCTAACCTGGATAAGCTTCTAGGTCATCAATGAGAGCAATACTTTTTGCCTAGTGCATTATAACTGTGCAGTAACAAGACATCACCTTGTAATTAACTGTTTAGATCTGGTGTTAACAAGGGATTGACAATATAAATAGGAGAAGGGGAACCTATGAAAGATGATGCAAATCAACCTTTATAGCACTAGTTAGCAAATTCTAGTACTGACATACAATCTGTGCTTACAGCTATTAATTATATTCCCATAAAAAATAAATATCAATCGTGAGAACTGCCTGCTCAAATTCTGCAGTCCTGACACTCATCCGTTTCTCTTGTTGCATCATTCCATATAATTGGCCCTTGTCAGAGCCAAGCATACTACTGAAGCCAGACAGTCTCCCTCCACCAAGGATGGACAAAACAGTCCTGGTCACTTATTCCAACCCCCTTTTGGCTCCTTTAGTTAATCCTAGAATTTCTGAGTCACAATCTGGGCTTTATCCTTCTGTGCCACACAGCAAACAAGGTCATTACTTTCTAACAACTATAAAGGCTTATTCAATCTAAGTCAGACTTTTGATTATCAGAAGTTTGGAAGTCTGCCGTTTACAATTTGTTCTTTGGTAGATCACCATAAATCCTGCAGTGCATAGCATGTTTTTGTTATGTGCACACTGACATGAACATCAATAAGATGCTTTCATGTATGTGGTAAAAGACGTCTGATGAAGCGTGGCTGTGACCACGCGAAAGCGCTCACCTTTCAGCTATATCTACTACAATAAAGAAGAGTTTTTACTTTTGCTACGGCTGCCGAGAACTTTTTTGAATTGTGGACTTGAAAAGCCTGTTTAACAGCAACTGTTCAGTATTTTAACTACATTGCATTGAGATCAGGTTTCTGCTTTTTGCATGTGGTAAAAGACCCTAGAAACCAAAAGGGCAGACTCATTTCCCTACAATTTTTTATAAGAATACTTGAGCTATGATCAAGACATGCTCAAACAATGAAGTAATGTGCAACTTGGATTATGATGACACCACCGAGGACTTAAGTTCATAGGGATTTACTAGGCTAATGACAACCAGGGCCTTTATAAGCCTAGCCATGCAGTTCAACTCAGTTGTGTCCATATGTATCATGGGTATTTATTAGGAGGGGGGGGGGTATGTTAGTTAATACGTTTCTAGAGGTTATTTTTTGGGGGGTATGTTAGTTTTTGCATTACTGTCTGCCTCTGTCTGAGACTTGGGGACCAGACCATGGTAAATTTCCGATTTCCCATCCATTGGTTAAGGTTAAGCTTAAAGAGAGTTAGGGATCCTCTGGGAGACATATTTGTCTCACCAATGTCTTATTTATGTGATAAAAAAAATGTAAATCTTTGGATCTAGTGGTTCTGATGCCATTTTTGTACATGTGCAAAAGGTCCATCAGAGCTGCATCTGAGGATGTCTTGTATGCCAGCAACAGACTGCCTCTCAGTAACCTGTAGGAGACCAAGTATAGATATAGGGCTTTAAACGTGATCCATATAGGACATGTGTTTGTACCCTAAATTCTCCTGGTAATGAACCCTTGTGGGTATTCCACCTGTTGCATATGTCTGGTCAGGTACATGCTGAAGGGGGCATTATTCTCAATGATGGGTCTGATAAGGGATGAACAAAGTGGCACTATGATTTCCTTGGATCCAAATTCCATGCCTAACTTACAAGTTGGGGAACATATAATGATTTTCTTACTACATTGGCCACATGTTGGTCAAAGGCCAGATTATCCTATACATATGTTTTCACATCCCTGACTACCAGGTAGTCTCTTAGGGGTGATTTATTGGTGGAGTAATTACCCTGAGTGGCAGTTTTCCCAAAAGGAACTATAATTAATTTCTTGGCAATGAGCTTTAGTCCATGACTTTGGCACAGTCACTTGTCTCTGCTAGACCATCTTGTAAGATGCGTGTGTCATAGCAGAATCTATGATAGCTCCTAATTTGCAGTGATCTGCGAACTTGGTCAGCCTAAGGTCCCTGACATTAGCCTTTACCTGTAATTAGTAGATGCCAAATAGGGTGGATTTAATGCTTTCATCTTTAAAGAAAACATGGCACTAAGCCTTTAAAGAAGGCAATACTGAAATTGAAGGTTATTGCACTGGTAAAGCACTGTTTGGGCCTTGCCAGAAAGTGTGCTCCAGTTGGCTACAGATCAGTAATATATCTGAAGAAATCTTGTGTGACCAGTTTCTTTTTGCACATGGAAGAAGATATGGTTAGTGGCCTAAGTTCTGTCCTAATTCACAATGTACTTACTGTTAGGAGATACAGATATCAATCTAGTCAACTGTCATGACTACAGACTCATATGACCTTGACATCAACTTAACAAGGAGGTTGTGAAGAATGCATTTAGGAATTTCTAGGGATATACTACATAAGCAATGCAGGTTAATGGATTAATCTGCTGCCTGTTGCAATAGCTTACCTGGTGCATACTGTCCACCAAAGAGTCCATTGTAAGGCATTTGCAATTATTACACATCTTAAGACAGTTTTAGATCTATCCTCTCATTTCCTGTTCTGCTGTGTCCTTGTCAGAAGATTCTAAACTACTGAGCTATGGACACTGCATTTACTGCTGCTGTTGTCTTGTGATATGGTTTAGTTATTAAAGCCGTTGCATCATTAAATGATTGTATCATTGTGCAGCAATATTTCTTATCAGCCAATTCATGCTTTCATAGTAGTTAGACAGTCTGTGAACCTTTGTCAATAAAAATGTATGCAGTGAGACAGAATATTTTTTTGTGGGCATGGTTTATCAGCTGCCCATGGAGCTAAACTACTGGCTGAGAATTTAGGTGCAAATTCTTTTACCTCTGTGAGATGTATGTGCTTTTCAGCACTCACACAAAATGAATCCATAAAGTAGTGCTGGGAATGATACCATGGTAGCTTATCTTGTTCAGAGTGGGAAGAATTCAAAGAATACCTCTCAAACTCACCACAAAAATCTGGACAAAGTATAAAATTGGGAGAAAAAGCCCAAAAATAGGGACATATTTTAAATATTATTCTTAGAAAGTTGCTAGTATAACAGAATTTGTGTTAACATGCATTTTTGAAGGACAGGAAGTCTTAAACTCAAATGCATGTCATTGTTTAGTGACTTTATTCCTCGGTGATTTACCAGAAAACTACAACTTTTATGGGAAATGACAAAATATAGACACAAAAATATGGAAATTCTGCAAAAATATGGACAGTTGAGAGGCACCAGTTCAAAGAAGTAACACTGACGATAAATGTACAAGTAATCAGTGCCTTTCCATTGTTGGTGAGGCCTGAATCTCAAAGAGGTGCAGGCAATTTTAGGTCCACAGTGACACAGAGAAGTACTGACTGCTATCAGACGATTACATATCATTCAAAGAATTAGAAGAGTACAAAAAAAATTAGTTAATATGAATGAATCAGACTTTTATGTGGGCTGGAAAATTACATTTCTCACTAGAAACTGTAATGGTGAGACAGCAACCTGTGGGCCTGGAGTGGCTAGTCAAGGTTTCTGGATTCAACAGCAACATGAAAAGGTTTGAGGTTTTTCAGGAAATGGAAGAACAGCTTTTAGGAAGGTCAATGGTTTTGGTTCAGATCTCTGATCTGTCCATCCAAAAATGTGTCACTTTTGAGAAAACAGTTTTATATTACACCCAGTAAATAATGACAATAATTATAGTTGAAGACTTCTTTTAAATAACCAAATGAAGTCCTTCACTTGTCTTTACAAGAAAATATGTTTCATTCCAAAAACAATTTTTGTCTGTGGGTTATTTTCTTACATTGTTCATTTTTTTTACTTCATAGAACACACAGTATATATATTTTATTATCCTGACTCTCCTTAGCTAAAAGCACTAATATTTAAACTGTTACTGCTTTGGTGCTGATGTTTCTAATTATTTTGGGCATTGTCCTTCATATAGCATTAAGATGATGAGAGTTATGGCTTTGGTCAGTGAGAGCACAACATCATGTGAGGCATCCATTTTCAATGGACTTGCAGATTTACTACACTTAATGTTCAGAAATCTGTATAACAAGGGAATGCATTTTTTGCTCCCACCAAAAATAAAATAGGTAAAAATATATATAGATAGACAGACAGATGGATAAGCTAGACAAGTAGACAGACAGACAGACATAGATAGAAAAGCATACTACAGCAACAAATGTTCATAAAAAAGTGGTACAGGAGCCTCAGAAAGGTATTTGTATTGTATATTATGCTGTTGAAGCTGCTACATTCATTTGGGTTAGTCTACTACCTAAGTCAAAAACAAATAAAAATCATGAATACACAAATGGTTAGAGTACTGAGTGCTGCTGAAGCAAATCAGTGAAGGAGGAGAAGGCCAACTTCACCCAGAGGTTTGCTACTAAGCAACATGAGAAACTTATTTACACCACGACCAGTAACATCAGTGTGTTGTCTCATCACAGACTATTACTAACCAATCAATCTGTGCATGACTCACCACTAATTAAAAATGTATGATGACCAAAATCAATGCAACACATGTTCACCCCAGTACTTTATTGGTTACCAAACAAAACAGATATAATTAAACAGATCATTTAAATAAACTGAAAAAAAAATCTCAAAACTGTAACCACTTTCTTATTTTAAACAAAACAAGACTAAACTAAGTTAAGAAAAAAAGACATATATAAATATATATATTTACATAAGAGCGAGAGACCTAATATTATGAAAATCATTAATTACTTAGTTATCTTTTCTTCTTTGATTACAAAAAAAAAGAAAAAGAAAGAAATGAGTAAAATTATAAAAAGAATTGAAAGAGTCACGTTACATTCATTGGCAATTGCTGAAGTTGTAGTTTTGACCATGAATGTTAATGACAACAGCACACAAAACATTATTAACATTGATTAAAATACCTGTGGCTTACACAAAACGTTATTAACATTGATTAAAATACCCGTGGCTTACACAAAACGTTATTAACATTGATTAAAATACCCGTGGCTTACACAAAACGTTATTAACATTGATTAAAATACCCGTGGCTTTTTTTCTTGCTTTCCATATACTAACAAAAAGTAATGTAAGCATTTTGAGATGTTCATTGTTAGGTTGCACAAAAATATATTCATCTGGAGATTTAAATTTTTAAATAAAAAATGTCAAATGAAATCAGAACATTTTCTTTTATGTCTTTATATGTTATATTATTAAAAATATCATATGTTAATTTATCTGGTTAGACTCTTACCAAACAAACTATCAAGCATATTTGTAGTCTTTTACTTTAGTGCATATTTACTGAAGTCATTATCATATCATTTACATTTAAATCTTCAGCTGTATTCAAACTCAGTGACAGTACCTTTAAGTCAAAACAACTAAATAGCTGACAAAATAATTAAAACTCTAAGTAATTATACTGCAGACATATTAATCCAATAATGAAGTTAGATAATAGCCTAGTTAGTAACAGTGTTATGGTTAGTAGATAAAGCAATCATGTTTCAACTTCAACCACAGAAAAAATAAGTTATATTTCTGTAATGATGTTTTACGTCCCATAACCAGCTCTTTTTTCTTATTAACGCATTTCTCATACTAGTTTAATTTTTATATACTACCTTCCTGTACAAGTCCAAGAAGATTCCTTTTTTACTCTTTTCAAATATACTACATAGAAGTCACTTTAAGAAAGTATAACAGCACTTAACGTGCTAAAATACAAAATAGGAAACCAGCACTTGTTTCATTACCTAAGAAATATTATAACTGAAGCAATAGACAATTAAGTGGAAGATTTATGCTATTAGCCAAGATGTAGGAAATCTGATAAATGCCAGCTTTTTCTGAGATAAGCAAGAAGATAAAATAAAGTAGGGCAAGTATCCATGGACAAGCAGAAACACAGACTTCTATCATACATAATAAAGCACAGCTTACAGCAGGAAATCCACAGTGACAGTATCAGCTGGGAAAAGCACTCCAAGACAAACGTCAAATTATTTCCCCTCAACAAACGCATGCATAGAGTGAATAAATGCAACTGCTATTACAAATACTTTGAGGACCAGAGTTATGTGTACATTAACAACAAGCACCATCCAGTGGGTAAGTGTATTTAATGAGCAATGATGCACTGCAAAATGCAGTGTGTGACAGGCTGAAAAAGGGGTCTGGTAAAAGGCCAGAGTGTGCAAAAAGAACACTAGACAGGGCAAAGACAAGTCTTAAAGGAAAGCAGAGGGTCAGACAGATTGTTTTGTAACAACAATACATAGTTGTCATGCAAAATGCTGTACTGAGCAAAGCATGACAGCAGAGGAGGAGCAGCTTTGTCAAATAACACTTTACAGAGGATTAGTAAAGTAATACACAGTAAAATTATGGACCACATAAGGACAGCCCACCGTATCTGCTCAGTGTGTACATTAACATCATACACCTGCACACTAAAGACATGAACTACATGCGTTCACAAAGTAGACATTACCTGGAGCACAGGAAGCCATAACCATACATAGCCAATAAGACAAATGCTTCTAGAATGGTATGCAGTATGAAGGGAAGTCGGACTCGGGTGGGGCACTTTTACAAAGCAGAATATAAGGTTTTCATCTAATGATCTGGCACTGAGCTGCCAAGTAAAGCTGGTTGTGACCATTCTTGATTTTTTGCTTTATGATTTGCATGCTAGCACTGTTTGTTTCTGTTCTTTTATTGCTGTTTATTGTCTCTCAACTTTTTTGAACTTTAAAAACCTCTTGGCTAGTGCTAATTAGCAATCATTTGTGGTGGGCTTTTTCCTGCAAAGGAATTACCTCTGTCTGAAATGGGCAAGTTTGAAAAATAGCAATTTTTTTAAGGCAAGCAGAACAGGAGGACATCATCTATTTTGTGTGAGCTGCAAGGTAAAACTGCTTTGTGACCATTCTGGAGTTCTTTGTTTAGAGTTTCCATGTAAGTATGGCTTCTTGTCTTTTGCTATCATTTACTGATTTTTTTAAAAAGTGTTTTTCCTTAAATTTTTAAAAACATTCTTGGTTAGGGGCACACACATTTGTATTGTGCTTTTTGACTGCAAAGGGGATTAACTCTTACTGAAATATGGAATGAGCTGAGAATAAGCATTTTAAAGAAAGCATGACAAGGATTAATGTGTCTGAGCTGCTAGGTAAAGCTGATTGTTTGACCATTTTTAATTTCTCTCCTTATTGCCCACCTTATCCTTAATGGATCTATAAAATCAATGTCTCTTCAGTTGTCTTCTCCAAATATAAAATTGACTTTAGATGCTCTTCCAGTATCTTATCTCATCTGCTTATACTACCAAGCACTACAAGGTCATTTTAGGAAGGCCTTCTCATTATGGAGATCAAAGTTCAGTTACCCTCCCCTCCATATCATCCCATTTTCTATGGACATACTGTAATATCTATTTGCCTCATTTTCTGGATTACTTTTAAAATTTGCAATTTCTCAGACAAGACTAATTATCACAAGAGAACATGTAAATGCTTTTCAGGAACCTTGTTCGGTTTAGTGCTACCACTTTACTCCTAATTGGAAAAGGGTGCAAGAAAACCCAGCACAGCTACAGTTTTCAATGTGTAGTACCTTAAGCACAGTATAATGGAGGTCCATGGGGTATATACTAATGACCCCTTAAGGACATACACTGTTTCAGCTATATGGCTTTGGAATGACAATGGCATTTTACTTTTTAAGTGTTTAATGGTACATTTAGGCCAATAAAGCCAAAGTCCACTAGCTGTGACCATGAATGTTTCAGCCTTTTGAGTGATCTCACCAGCACAGGGTAAGCAGGTAGTATAGCTATACTTCAGAAACACTTAACTTAGAAATCAAGCCCTCTGTCCATAAACATTATGGTGCCTGCAAAATATCCCAGCTAACATTCAAACAAAGGGTAAAAAGGCCACACAGACAAACGATGCAAGAAAGACAGCAAGAAAAAACATCCAAGCTAAAGTTTTCACTGGGTGATAACTTAAACCTCCTGTACTGGTGGCCAATGAGATATGTGCAAATGACCCTTCAAGACCGATCCGATGTTTCAGCTACATGACTTCTGAACATCAATGACTTTTTACTTTCTAAGTCTTTATGGGTACATTCAAGCCAATAAAGACAAACCCCACTAGCTGTGGACATGCATGTTTCAAGTCCTTGTTATTTTCTTTCCTGGGCCTTGAAAACGTCTAGGTAAAGGTGTTATATCTACGTAAAGGTGAATAGGTGTCATGTAATGAACTGCTTTGTGACAACAATTTGTGTGCAATCTGCCTTTCCCTTGTACATACAGTATTACTGAAAGTCTTACACAAAACATCAGCAGATACAGAGCACAGCATGCTGTTATATCACAGCTCACAATACTGATGCACAAGCCTGAGCGTGTCTGCTTACACTACAGATGGTTAAGTACAGTACACTTGTGAACGAATTGTGTGCTACATCTTAAGCTTTCTACCTTGTCACTATGCTCCTCTGTTACATACAATGCATGACTGATTTATGCTGGTTGTAACTGTCCTACATAGTTTATGCTTTATTTCACTCAGAAATTGAAATGGCTTCTGCATGAGTACAATGTGTGAATCCTCTCATTTCTAGATCATTCTAACTTGCAGTGGTATAATTATCACCTCTGGTACAGGGCACTTGCAGAGAGCATAGCTTAATTTCTGAATCCCTTGGGTAGTTTATGCCAGAAATAATACTGCTGTAAAAAAGTTAAAGGTTACTTTTAGCAATTAAGAACTCTGAAACCAAACGCTTTAGCAATTTCTATGTAATAGAATATCTCCTTCAGCTGAAGTTGGGAAATAATTTCATTTTGAAGGGCTTTCTGATTTGTATTTGATGCTTAAATAGTCACACCTGAGCTTGATAACCAACCTGCAGAATGTAATTATAAGGTGCTTCTCTCATAAATAAAACTATAGAAATAGTAAGCCTAGAGTCAGAAGTTCAAGGCCACAATGCCCTGATTTGAGATAAACATTCAAAAAATGCTTTGAGAACAATGCATGCTTCTTAAGGTTAGTGGTTTTAGCTTTATGGTTTAAGTATAACTAAACAGTAGATAAATCAAGACCTAAAAGCAGAAACAGAAAACATACTGCAAGAGAGTTTAAATCACATTCTAAAATGTCATGGTAGTTATCAAATCTGTTAAGTACAGTCACCCAGCGGTAAACACCTAGCTATACTTTACTATAAATATATCCTTATACAGACAGACAGACAGATGAATAAGGACAGACAGAGCCATGTTTATCCTGTTCTATTTAATGTGCTGTATCTGAAAGTTAGGGGAAGAAAATATAAGGCAAGCATGTCGGAGATGATATTGTGTTAAACAGCAAGAACCTCTAAGGACTGATGGAACAATGCACAGACTGCAATTGCCAATGATTTATTTATTTATCTGTTTGCTTGTTTCAATTTAATAGCTAGAGGTGGGATTCAGAAAGGGTCACCACTAGCATTAAACCCTAACACAGGATGGTGCCACTGGCAGCAGCAATTTCTAATTCAGAGACAGGCCCACCACAGTGATGCAATGTAGTTGGTATGATTATTGCAGTGAGTCATCTCCTCAGCCATGCTACATGCTAACGGGGCATTCTGTGTGAGTGGTCTTCAGCTAAATAGTCATGCTCTCTCAGAAATGCCTGTGGTGCAACATTTATGCTGCCAAGCAATATAGAAAGTCTCTAGGCTGCATAAATTTGCAAGGACAACCAAGTTAATTAACTCAGCCAAAGGTTCACATTCAGCCATTACTTTCAATGAGTGAGCTTGCATTAGGGATACTGGCAGGGAGTTTAGTGGACAGGTAGTAGTGAGAGTGGGGTGTATGCATGTGTGTCTATGTGTGGCTACATATGTGAAGGTGTGCAGAGGGATGACTGGTCCAGGATAAGTGTGAGATTGTGTGTATGTATGACTAGGTGAGTGTGTCTATGAGCATGGTTGGGTGAAGGAGGCTGTGTGCACGTGTGGCATGTACATGCGCGCGTGTGTGTGTCTGTGTGTGTGTGTATATGCGCATGCGTGTGTCTGTATATGTATGCATAAATAAAAAGGATGCTTGTGGAAATGGGGCCACCAGATATCATTACTGCAGAAAAGTGCTAATTAGCCTATCAGTAATACCATGTGATTCCAGAGGCATGCAGATTTGCCTATAACAAAGTCTTTCTTCATTGTGGCTAATGTGTTTCTAAACCTCATTTTTCACAATGTAGAAACAGCCATAGCAATTATTATTATCCACGGTGGGGGGTCCTTATGAATCTCAGGGCACCTATGTGGTCTGGTCACCAAACAGTTTTCAGCAAACAAACAAAAACATTGAAGTATTGCAATTAACAGTGATGCATGCTAAAGGCAACAATACTGTATAAATAGCTAATGCAATATGTGGACATTTTCTAAAGGGTAATGCAATACAATAATAATAATATTAAGGATTACTCTGACATTTAATGGAAAAATGAACATTTCAGAAAAAGAAAAAATAATACATCGCTCAGCATCAAAACTGACTGTAGCAAACTATTGTATTTTTATAACCATTATGCTATAAGCATGTATGGTGTCTTCATTGGTTAGGTGGATTTTTAATTTACTCTTAAATGTAGCCAAAATCATTATGAATCCAGCCATCCTAAAAATGTATTCCAGTATTCTACATTCAAAGGTTGATATTTCTGACTAGTGATGTGTTAGAAGGTTTCTTTATCAGTGTGAAAGGAGTGAACCTTTGTGGTTCATACTTAGAACTTCCAACTAAAAAAATACTGTTATTGTAAAAACCCTCACATGCACTTTATTTTTTTGTGGGGAAATTAAATGGATGTGAAGCGCATTTTAAGCACGGTGAATTTTATTGGAATTTATTTAGTTTTTATTTGATGTTATGATGGCTTTGCCTCACATATACAAGGTACAGGGTTGAAGCCTTAATGATGTCATTGTCTGTGTGGAGAGTGCATGTTCTCCCTGTGTCTGTGTGGAATTCTTCTCAAATACCTGCCAGGTGTTACACCATCAAGGAGCAATGATATTAGGTTCAAAGACAATAAAACAGGTAAGAAAAGCTGGCTTTGGAATGCACAAGTGAAGGGAGTTATCAAAACAAAGGAGGAGTGCAGGAGGAAGTATGCAGAGAAGAGACAGACTTGCTTAAAACGCAATACTGTTTGGCTAGCAAAGAGTCAAAGAGCATAGCATAACAGAAAGCTCTACCAGATTCTGAAAAATGACTTGGCAGGTGGCACGAAGAAAGTCTATAAGGCTGCAAGGCAAAGACAGATTTTCTAAAGAAATCACCATTCATAAGGGAGGCCAGCAGCAGCTGTCACACCATGATGGAAGGCGTACTTCAGCAACTTCTGAATGAGGAAAATCCCATCCACAGCCTACAATGAGTAACCTGTCCTCAAATAAGAACATCGCGAAGGAAAATGAAGTTGTGGCAGATATGATCAATATGTTGGGTGAGTTAAGGAAGAAATGGCTCCTAAGGGTATTCATTCTGGGGAAATAACTACATAATAAGCACTCAAGTCAGTGTAAAAATAACACAACTAGGGACATTACAGTGGTATCAGACTCCTATCACACTGAATAAATGAAGCTACAGATGAATTTAGCCAACATTTTGAGAATATCATACAAAAGTTTGCTTTACTTTTGGCAATTTTCCTTCTGCCATGTCAGATAGTTAACACTGCACATTTTTAGAATATCATACAAAAGCTTGTTTTACTTTTGTAATTTTCTTCTGTCACATGTCAGATAGTTAACACTGCACATTTACAGCTACATCTGATAGGCGCTTTTGACATTTAGAAGTCACAAAAGAAGAATACACATGGATTTAATTCAGCAGATGGTTTTCCTCCCAAAGTTTTACTGAAGTATATTAGTGTGGTTCAGGTCTGCTTCTCAGTACAGAACATAGAAGATTTATGTTCGTTTCCACAGGTGAATCAATACCAAAGTAAAAAAAAAAAAGCACACAACTGTTTAAAGGCATGTTTATTTTAATTAGGTGAACCCAATTCATTTGGCTTTTCTTTGAGTCGCACTTGAAACTGGATTCAACAGATGCAAGCAGTCAGAATTTCTACAAACCAAATACTAGAACTGTTTTTAGAGTTAAACCATTTATGAACAGACGTCTTACCTATCATTACAAAACCAGCATTACCAGATGTCAGCAACCCAAACGTCTCTTTCTTCTTCAGTTTCCTCAGCAATCAGTGAGAATATCAGCATTCCTTGTGGCATAGGAGACCTCCATTTTAGAGGTAACCATTTCTTGAAAATCAAGTACTTTTTTATACACATTGGAAAAAATTTGAGTTAAGCAGGTTTAAGTAATTTGTTCCCAAAAACACATTATAAAATGCAATCATTAAATATGCACCTCCTTGTTGCACCTGCTGAAATGAAGCATTGCTAGCATGTGCTAGGGAAAGCAAGCTACACCCCCAAAACCATACGTGGTGTCAGAACAGGAAAATCTTTGAAAATACTTTTCATTAAAAAGACAAAAGACATTATAAATTAAAGTTTTCTGGAAAGGAACAGAGGTCTCTGCTCACTTTTATCAGGGCTGCACTGCTCATTAACAATTTGATTCAGGGATTAGCATGATTTAAATTATTAGCATGGCACAGAATCCCTTTAAATGCTCTTGGCAAAAGTCTGTGAGCCTTGGAATGGCAGTATATTACTGATCACTTCTCATTCTGCATAGAAGTCAATGTTGCAATGTGGATAATAATAATATATCCACACAGTTTTTTCCTGAAACATTATATATTGTGGGATTTGATTAATCACTATACCACACATCTTCTGAAACAGTGGCATTGTCTTTCTTGCACTGGGACATAGTTTACACTGGTCATCCTCATGGTGACTCTTTTGCGTGTGGCACTGCAATCCCACAACTTCTCAGTTGCAAGGCTTTGTGCATCAGAGCAATGATGTTGTGTAAATTGCTTTGCCTGTGTGTACCATACAAGGTCATGCAAACTACAGCGACTTTGTTTAGTTTTGCAAGTTTTGTATGAATACTGCAGAATGTGGTACTACATAAAGTTCCTAACATACGTGGATATTAACAATGTGGTAGACTGAGTCTATGATGAAATAACACCAGCATTTTTTTAGATAAAAGATACTAACTGAATCTCCTAAAAGCGTCATACACTAAGTACAATTCCCTGAACAATTTTTATTGAAAACACAAATGACGTAATGTTATGCTGAAACAGGTTAGAGTAAAAACAATAAAGACAGAAAAAGTTAAATGCATAAATGTAAAAAAGGCAAACAAAAAATTGTTATGCCAAAGGGCATGCTCCCCTCTCACCCAGAGTGTGGGAAGCTTCGACCGCTTGCCACCTCTTACTTATTAGGTTACTTCAATTCTAGCACAATTTTAGAAAGCGGTAGGTTTTTTATGTGCACTCAAGTAACTGCACTTCATATTACAAAAACAAATGTGTTCTAAAATTCTCCCCTAAATACTTTTTTTGGTTAGTTCATTTATTTATTTACATTTCTTCACTGGAGTAATGCATTCATCAAAAATCTACCTTTTTCATATACAGCCCATCATAAAAAAAGATGGGAGTGAGTAGCCAACACTGGTGGGGGGAACGGAGATTCAAGCTGGCTGATCGACATCAAACAAGAGAAGAGTGCAATACAGTGAAATGGCCTGGGCCAGGGATGTTTGATTCATGTTCTCAGGCTGGAGATGCTAGCTCTCAGTACCATGTGGGTGCTAGCATTTACACACTAGGGGAGGGTATAAGAAGTAGGAGGCCATACTGTGAAACGGGTATTCATACATACCAACAGGAGTGAAATTAAAGTCTAAATTAGAACCCCCCTCATTGCCAGGATGCCAGTAGCGGCACAAACCACCTGAAAGGCTGCCTGGATTTTGGTCATTATAGTCAGCTCCCGTCCTTATGCTGGGTAGTAAGGTAACAAAGTGGATTCAAGGACTTGATTGTTGGGATGCATGAAGACAAAAGAGCTTATAAATAACAAGGATATAATAATTCATATTTCACAAAGTCCTGTCCATTACTTAACATTCAGATTAAGTCGTTTAACTATTAATGTAGGTGACAGTCCAGATGTATGCTGTAAATTTAGTTAAACGGTAAACTTGCACAAGAACATGTGTGCAGATTCTTGTTAGCACTGAGGAAGAGAACTGTTAAGCACTACAGACCCGTTTCCTATTTAAACCACACATTTTTAGATTTTGTATGTTAAACGTCAGTACATGCTGCTCAAGTAGCAAGAAACTTTTTTTATTTTAAATTTCTGTATGTTTTGGCTGCAAGAAACTTTTTATTTTATATTTTTGTATGCTTTGGCTGTTTAAAGAAATAGGTCCTGAACTGTTTTGTTATTCCCTTCTCTTCGTTTTGTTGTGGGACCAGCCCACTTGTTTACAACAGCTGCCTTAGTATAAATGCCAAAAGTCCTTGAACCTGCAGAAATGTAGATTTTAATTTTATTATTTTATTTATATTTTTGTGTAACATGCATTACATTATATGTCATGTTTGACCATGTTTACTGAAAAATAGATTGCTTGAACTGGTATGTCATGATTTTTTGTGTGTGTATATGTGTGTTGTTTGTGCAGGATTTTGCTATAAGCACATGTGAGCTTTTTCAACAGTACAGAAAATACCAATTTTACTAATTGAAGACTGTAAGTATCCTGTTTAAATGAAATTATACCCCATTTTGGTTACTTGGTGTCAAATAAGTCACCTATCCTGATGTTGTTGTTCTTAGTTTTGTTCTCAAGATAATCTATCTTTAGTGCAATTTTTTTCATCAGTAAATAGAACTTGACTTTAGAGTCCTGTGTTTCTCATCTGCATTTTTCACAGCCATTTCTGTATTTTTTGGCTGCTTATTTCAGAAACCTGTTTTTTATCACTTCACTTTAGAATCAAATAACCTGATTTAATTAATTCTAATTAATTCTAAACAGTAGACATGATTAGTCTGGTGATAACAAAAGACTTAACAGGAACAGATTTTTGTCATTGCAGAGACTATCACAGGGTTTCTTGGTCCGGGGTGTGTCTTTTTTTAGTGACAGCCATAGGGTTATCAAAATCTGTTGCAGTTTTAAATAAAATTAAATTGGATTTATCCCCTTTGTACTTCACATCCCCCTTCTTTGGCAAATAATTAACTGAAATGTATTTTAAAATCTAAGGCTAAATGTCAAAAGGTCACTGAATCCTATTACAGTTTTGCTGTGATATCTGTAAGCATACCTCTCATAGTAAAGTACACATATTTTGATTTTCATACTAAAATGTTCCTATAATTTGCATGCTTCTTGTTTTTCACAATACAGGTGTTATTCACTTATACATTGTGTGAACCCATAGCTCTCAAGGAATCATGGACGAATCTCAACAGAATCAGTGACACATTCAAAAATAATCAGGAATAATCAAGAGACATTTAAAATGTTAGTACTATTAACATTAGGTATTGACAGAATAAGAGAATGTGAATTAATATACATTTCTGAAGTAAAAGAAGTGTGTAACTCCATCTTCAAATGTCACTAGTTTTGGGAAGGGTTAAGAGAGATACAGCTAAACTCTGATTCAAAATCAGGGACAATTGAGAGGTATTTGTGAGCCAGTCTTTATATATGTTGACAGTTTAGTGCCAGCTGTAAGACCACAAATAAAGTACTTATTTATTTACAGATAAGGTTCTGCTGCACAGCAAAGGGAATACTTTGAAATCTTGCAGCCTTAGCTTCAATACCTTACTGTAAAATACTATTGCAATAAGGCATGATTAGACTGACTCAATCTACATATAAACAATAAAATCCTTTTTGAGCGCAGACTATATCATTCACCCATAGTGATAAAAGGATGTGCAGTACAATAACCCATAGATGTCTCAGTTATTATACTATCTGTACTCTCATGTTGTATATGCATGTGTATATTCAGCTTATCCATTGTTTACATGGACAGCTGGTGATCTGCCAGATAGAGAGGATTCCAGAGATGCTGTGGTCATCCATTTGGTAACCCCCTGCCAGCTGCATATTGCTAGAAATTTGCCTGCATAATATGAAGAATATGAAGTCTGAAACTCAAATGTATGTCATATTTAGTGACTTTAATCCTCAGTGGTTTGTTAAAACAAACACAGATTTTATGAGGAATGGACCAAAAATATGAAGCAATAATCTGGATGTTCTGCAAAAATCTAGACAGTAGAGAGGGATAAAAGATGATTGTAAATGTAATGGAGTGCATTAGACTGACTTTCTGACAGAATTGCTACTTTCAAAGCCAGCAAAAAACTTATCATTTTTTTTCATTGTAACTAATAGTTCATGGAGCAGATAAAGCTCTATGCACTGCAAAGAGTTATGATCATCGCACTGATCATAACCCCGTATACGGTATTCTCAACATGGATACCAAAATTCACCTCTCCACCTTTACTCTTGAAGTGAATGTCTTGGCAACCGTGTCTTGAACACATAAATGGGTTATGATCAGTGACCCAATCATAATCCTCTATATTAATCATAATGCGAAATATGACAGCTATAAAAGCAAAGACTTTCGATTCTGTCACAAACAAAGTGCATAATTGCGTGTGCATTGCTCTTGAGGTAGTTTTTTTTTGGCATCCACACTGCGGTGGTGGTGCTGCAGTAGAGTTGTCGCCTCACAGTTAGACGTTGCCCGTTCGATTCTCAGTTAGAGCGTCTTTTGTGTGGCGACATGCATGAATGGGCGTTCCTTCATTGAAGGTTGTGCGTTAGGCCCGGCAAGCCAGCACGTAAAAATCTACTGCCAATTATTAGCGGACCGGAGTTCCGCTGTGGTGACCCCTAACCGGGAAAAGCCGAAAGACACAAACAAATTGCAAATACATAATAAATTGTTTATGAACGAGATCTGATCATAATCCTCTCTGAGCTGCTGAAGTTGATTTTACTTCTGCATTAAAACAGGGTATTATAGAAGACTTATTTTAACCAGGATTGTGCATGCAAAACACTACGCCAGTATGCAAAATAAAACATTAGGTAGAAAAGCAATTTTGGTCATAATATAATCTGATCTAAAATGTGAGATTATGAGTGAGTTATTATTTGATGTGCTGACTCTTCACAATGGTCAGACCTCCAAGCTGTATTCATGAGCTAATTATTATTCTATTGTATTTAAATTATGTTCGTGTGACAGCCAGTCTTCCAGACTCTGCTGACATCATTTTAATAAAACATCTACTAGTTTCTGGGACTTCCCATCTTTATTTAGGTAATTTTACCTCATACAATATGCACAATGTATTGTTATTCAAGACAGTAGCATCTGAAGGAAATATACCAAACAATTTAGTTGTTCTCCTTCTTTTTCCTAACTCAGTGAAAATTGAAATTAGGTGTCTTAAGCCTATTGCAAGGAATATAAAAAATATATCAGTATTAGTGAGTAAATCAGTATAATATGTAGCCTTAAAGGCATTTAATCAGTCAATATTATGCAATGTGGCTAGTAGTGGAAGCATATATTTAGTTTTTTTTCAGTTTTTGATGACACTACACCGTACTGGTGACCCTAGTTTTATAGATTTGATGCTTTACATTTAGACGAACTACAGTTGTTTTAGCTCTCACAGTTCTGCAGTTAGGAAGTAATAATTTCATTACAGGTAGAATTTGCCAGTCCTTTGCAGTTGTACTATTGTTAAATTAGTATACTTAAATAAGTGAGGCATGAAGGTTTAGGGTACAACATGGCTCTCTGCAAAAAAAAAAAACAACTTTTTTTTTATTCTTTTTGTTGGAACGTGCAATTTCAGTCATATGATTTTATTTGTAAGGATTATATTTTTATAGGCACTGATGCCATCATTTGAGTCTGCTATAGTGTACAAGGCATTTTCAGTGGGAAGCATCCAGTCATTTTGTAAATGCCAACATCTGGAAAATGTATGTGCCAAAAGACAGCATAGCATCTCTTCATCTCATGGCTTTGTAGCTGAGTCTATATATCATTGTCCTAAGGTTAAATGAATATATTATGCAAATCTGAGGCATTCATAGCATAGTTGAAAATGAAGGTCAACTAGCATACAGAATGTTTATTACAATAGGCTTAGCAGTCGCCTACTTGATGAAATAAAACAGATTTGTTCGAATAGCCATATTTCATGGATTAAACTGTCTTGTGTGAAGTGTTACCATCAAAGATTTATGTAACATATACTTCAGTTACAACAGAAAACAGATTTTCCTACAAATATTCCTTTAGCTGAATAAAATATCATGGACAATTATATACCATATTAACTAGATACTCATAAAACAGATTTGAAGACGTGCAACAAACAGAGCAAACCTTAGGTGCAGAGCAATTTTTTTTCATTTATTTATCCTTTGTTAACTGGGTTAGTCCCACTAGACTAGTAGGCTTTTTTCTGGGGAGATCCAAAGAGGTATTTATACTACTAGGGGAAATTTGGCTGGGGCATCAGGGAACTTCCCCTGCTTTCTTTGAGAGGTGTCATGGGATCCTTTTACATCCACCTGAGCTACCACGAACTCAACAAATAAGACCTTGGTTTAACATCTCATTCAAGGGACAGAACATTCAAGAGTGCAGTATCCCCCTTTATGCTTCACTGCAGGGTCAGCAATCAAACTACCTGGTGTGGGTATAGAACACACAGCCTTCCGCAACAAAGGTGTGCGTGCTACCTGTTGCACTACTGACACTCATGCTTCATACAATGTACTTATATAGCAAACATTTAAACAAAAGAATTGAACTGCGTGATGTTAGGATGCAGATTTATTTCTAGACAGCATCCTTAGGCCCTGACAAAGAAAAACAAAAGTATTTTTCTGACTCCAAATTGAATTACGTTTCTGAGACTGTTGGCAAATGAACTGGAACAAATGTTTAATATTTCTTGTTTTATGAAGAGGACTTGATCTTCATCTAGAAATATACACTTGTAATGAAGTCTGATGAACAAATTGGCCATTTAAAATAATTAGCTGTTGCTGTTTTAGAACTGCTGTGTGAAATGTTTATGTATGAAGCTTGTGCTTAAAAAAGTTAATGAAATCTATTTTAGTTCTATTATGTGTACAATACATCTAACACATCTTGCATTTTCTGGCAGCTAGTTCCTATTGCATAACAAGTAGCTAGATCTGCAATCCATTTTTTTCTTGCTGAGGAAAGGGAAAATGGAGAGAGAAAGTGAGAAAGTAAGTCAAATTAACGAACATTCATACTAATAACAAACCCAGTCACATACGCATTATTAAAATCTGACGGGGTAAAGATTTCATCCATTATTTATTCCTATTTATCTCTTGTAGCTAAAAAATTCCAAATACATCAGTGGCCATTTTCTGAGCCAAGACAAATATGGTGCCATAGAATGGATGTAATTATCAATCAACCAACCAATCAATCAATCAGTCTTTAGAACTAAAAACAAAATAATATAATCCACAATATCAAGACTGATAAATAAATTAGAATACAGAAGTATGCATAAACACTTTAGTTAATAATTCAGTGTACAGCAAGTCAACTTGAAAAAAAAACATACGATATGGCAATGTTATAGCAGACTGCTGCAATCAGTTTAATGACTGAGGAAGGAGTACATGAGTTGTGGTTGCAATTACTTCTCAGACTGCTTCCCTAAATCATCTCTAAATCTACTTAGACTTTATTCTTGCTCCTCGCCTTCCTCACTGCTTGAATCCACATTTCAAAGTTACCACATATTACTGCAACTCATTCCTCTCCTAATGCATATATAACTGGGTTTGCTAACTATCATCCGGAAAAGGTAAACCATCACGTACAAATGGTATTCCAACATTCATAGGACTTTGACCATTAACTCATGAGTATCATAGCTGATTACAGAAGCCAGAAGTAGTCTCTGCCGATCTGAGATACGCATTTCACAGTATATATTTTGCTCTACTGGGTAAGCATATTCTGATGAAGATGGCATGTTTCTGTAAAAAATCCATGAGAAGGCAATTTACCATCCACAATAAAGGTAATAAAAAGCTGAAGTGAACTGTGGTACACTTTGCAGAATCTCTGTAAGGTCTCACAATGTCCATTAAAAGTAGCCACTGTCAGTAATTATTTTGTGAAGTGTTAAATAAAGCAGCCTCCCTTCAAGCAAGCTTTTGTACTGAGGTATGTCTAGTTCTCTTGTCATAACAACATAAATTCAGACACATGCAGTACATATCCTGTTTTTGCTAAATTTACAGCTGACGTACAATTGGCTATAGATTAGATTTTCTCATATATGACATCTTTATTAATAAAACAAAGATGTTTAGGTTCATAAGTTCATAGGTAGGTACTAGGCTATTGGCCTTAGGGCCTATATAAGCCTAGCCAAACGGTATCCTGGCTTTTGCCACCCAAGAAAATTATTTTCCTGTGCCCCTGTCAAGCAGAGCGTCAGAAGTGATCCCCGGGGTTAATTTCCTATCTCCCATCCAATCATCAAGATTTTTCTTGAAGAGTGCTAATGAGGAGCTTTGTTTGATATAGATAGGTAGTTTGTTCCAGAGTATGGGAAGTCTCTGAGACAGGAATCTATCCCTCCAGTATGTTCTGTTTATTGTGGTGACAATACCCAACACCCTCACTGCACTGCTCTAGTTTTGCAATAGTCTAACAGACCACATAGATATGGACGACTTCACAGTCTCTGCAATCTCCCTCACTGACTAAGGTGTAATCCAGTTTTCTATAGAAACCTTGTCTCTCTTCTGTCTGTCTGTGAAAGACATCACCATATTTGCTACATTGGTGTTGCTCCTATCACATGGATAAATTAGTCATGTGTTTCCCAAATCTGTTTCTGTCTTCTGATCTAGGGTGATTCACAAAATAGCTCATAAACAAATCTACTGCTGAAATAGTCCATTAAAATTTGGCTGCACAAAGAATACTTTTGCTATTAATAGTTAAAGCTCTTTTAAGTACATGGCAGTCAGTTTTATCCCCTATCTTAAATAGATTTCAATGGAGGTACTGATTCCAGCAATCAAAATATGGCATACATAGATACCTTAGCACCATTTTAGATACTAAAATATGTGACGTTTCATTGGCTGATTGTACTGTTCTTCACAGTTTCAAAATACCAATAAATGCAACATAATCTGCAAAGGATGCATAGGAGCCTAATGCACCTAAAATAGAACTTACGTCAATGAAAAACACGTCAATACACTATATTTTATCCCTGATTAGAAATAGCCATGCTTCACTTCCTTACAAGACTAACTGGGACTCTTCCCATCAGTTCAACTTTTGAGGTACTCTCTGTACAAAAAACGAGTAATTTTCTTTTATCTTTATCAGGGACACTTGTACTCCAATTAAGTAGATGGCAGTGAGGTAGGGCAGCCATAGACAGAACACTGGCTTCAACAAAAAGCAAGTATGGAATGCACAGTATAGGTATCCAATATTCCAGGCACTATTTTCTTAACCTGAACACCTGACTCCCTTAACTGATCATGTGACCAGTATGGCCATCTCTCTGGCTTTTCTGGAAAGCTTAGTCATAATGTAATGTCTGCTGTTAGGGCTTCTCAGTCTAAAACAATATGTTCACAGGATGGAGTACAGTAGATAAATGTGATAAAGGCTTGTTGTATTAATTGATGAAACCAAAAAAGGACCACACGAGGTATGTTTTGTCCTTAGATCTTCTCCATGCATTTCTGTAGTCCTTGGGAATTAGTGGTATGATCTGAGTACATTATGCTTGAGTTTAAGAACTCAAATTTGTCATGTTGTACCTGATGAGCATAGACTGTAAATCAGTCTTAAAGTCTTTCAAATGTATCTCATTACTATGCCTTGTCACACTGCTGTCATCTAGTGTCAGGGCACCCCTACAGCATTTGATCTGTTTTTTTTTTTTTTTGCCAAAGCTATGGAGATAAAACTAATGTAAAATGAGGTTGTTATACAGTCCCTTATGAGTGTTAATAGTGAGAACATGTTGAAATGTTCCCCCATTTAAACATAAAGGTAGAGCTCTACTAGATGTATCATACTCTGTGTACTGGTTTGCTAAAAGGAATGTATCCGTGCTGGTCTAAATATCATAACTAGTGCATATTTGCAAACACCAAACTAAAAGCAACCTACAGTATGTCATTACTCATGCTGCATGGGACACACTGCCTAACAGAATGTTCTCACTCTTGCCTTATGAGAATTTTAACATTAATAGGCTATGCAACTATACCAAGAAGGAACTAGCAAGTATTACGCTTGAAATTGTATAAAAAAAAAAACAAAAACAAAACTTTTGACTCTTTAAACTAGAAATAGTTATTTAAAAGTTTTAGGGAATAGAAGTCAGCTGGTTAACTAGAATCCTAAACAAAACAAAAAAAAATGTATACAATATACAGTAGAAGACTTGTGTTAAATATAGGGAGCTATTTAACTCTAAATAGCAACAGGAACAGAAAACCTTACACACACACACACACACACACATACACACACACACACACACACATGCACGCACACACTGCAAGCAGTCGTTCAGTTATTTAAATAATTTAAACAATCATGATATTAATTGTGCTTCTTAAATAATTATATACGCTTGCATAATCACATCACTGAGTTGCAGGGACTGAACAGCATCTCTTTCACAGTGCCAATTGTGCCCCCTTTATGGCTTGGGCCTAGTACCACCACCTCCTTCACTCCACCTTAATTATGGTTTTGGAAGAAACTCTTGACAGTAATGTAGGAGAAACTGTTGTTACTGGAATTACCTACAGACAGAGGCTAAACAAGGACACTGCACTGTGTGCGAAATTCACAACCCCTCCCCCGAACCAGCATGCAATTGCAAGATGAAGGGAAAAGTCAGCTTTAGTCAAGAAATGGGTTTCAGGCTGGTTCACATATTCCACATATCAGCTATCTGAAGTGATATGTAGGTCCAAACAGGGAATCAACAAAATTTAAGGACAGCTTAACTTTTAGTCACATTCGCTCATGCTGTAGCACTGTTTTCTTGAGGCCATTTCCTGGGTTTGATAATATCTTAAAATCCACTGGGAAAGTGTAGGGTGGGGGTAGCTGGCTTTGTGTACCAGATTACTTCATCATAAGCTATGGTTACACAGGAAATTCCTAGCCAATAAAGTTTATGAGATCAGTGAGGAGTTTAATTTCACAATTGCCCCAAAATGCAGTTAGGTAAAGTGGCTTACTCAACATTATTATGTAAGCACATGAGGGCTGAAGGAATCAAATGCTTTACCACACACCATTGATGGCTCCTAATCTTAACTCTCTGTGCTGTCAGATGAAAATGGGAGGCTAAGGGAATCAAAGGGTGAACTCTAAGAAGCATCTCTAACAGCTAATACCACTAATCCTTTATGTTAAATGTCAGACATTTTGCAATCTCATTTTGAAACTGAGAATGAAATGGGATCTTACAATGCATTAATCTGGAAAACACTGGAATTTTTGGCACATTTTCACTCAGACACATTTATACCCTGTTAAAGAATTCATAACGAGCTTGGTTTTTCCATGCTATCGTGAGCATGCTTCAACAATTGCAGAACTCCATCCTAAAAGGTAGGAGGCAAGAGATATAGGTCTATATGGACCAGAGTGCAGAAGAACTGTGGAGTAACTGCCAAACATATTTGGCAATGCAGGTTGCCAACTGTCCAAATTATACTGTATAGCATCAGTGTAATATCTGGAGAAATGACTGAGCCTACATATTTTCATATTTTTCCACAGTTTCACAAAAAATTGATTGCTTTGTTGACATGATCTGTAGAGGTAAAATGTCATGAGGTCCTGAAATGCACAAAAATTAAAGTAGATCAAAGATCTTATTGGAGCATAGGGTTGACAGACAGGGACAGATTGGGTGCATCAGTTTTTTCAGGGTGGTGGAGCATGAGTAGACCAACCCTTTGACTGTCATCGGCTTGTTAAACTTACAAGAACTTCCAGTGAATTAAGTAGGTCAATTGTGGCAATAAGGACTTCATATCCCATTCCTAAAATGCCAAGTAGAACTTTAACTACTGTAAGTGATAATACTAATGTATACTAATGTATATGACTCAAGTATTGTTTGGGTTTACAGTATTTTAAAAACAGATTAGTGGCTGCTTGCCAACAGGATGAAGAGGTCAAATCTCCATTTAGGATGCTGTACTGATAGCCCTATATTGCGGCAGCAGTTATAATCATACAGACCTTAGTTGAAAGGCCGTTCTGGATCTAGAGATTCCTGAAGCTTCATTTATTTCCCAGATCTGAGTTTCAAGAACTGGGGAGAGCAGGAAGTCTTTTTGCATGTCTGATATGGGGTTGATAGTTCATCTAAGATGGTGGTGAAGTCAACAGAAGATGAAAGATTATGTATGCCTTAGTACAAATGAATAAAAAGTTTGAAAACTTCCCTTCCTCCAGTTATAGAAGAGGCCAATAACTGAGTGATAAACTTCAAGAATATTGTGCCAGCCAGATGTGAGCTTCAAAAGATAAGTATTGCTATATACTACTCATTGGAGCAGTGCAGCAGACTTCCATAAAATGTTTTTCAATACTATTTTTTTATTATACAAATAGACAGCTGGCCTTTAAGCTCTGCTGCAAAGTCATTGTTAGCATCTGTAGATGCCTGTGGTCCAATCATTAATCTAACTCCTGTGGCAGTTTATTAGTCTTGATTCTAAGAGCATGGGCTACTTTTTTATGGCATCTCAGAAGACAACAAAACTAGGACATCATGGGAACTGCACTGCCCAGTTTCGTAAACTCATTGGTACCATTAATGCACTTTAAGAATATTGTATTGTGTAACAAAACATTAAATAATGGATGTGCAGGGAAATAAAGACTTAAGTAATGTGAATTATCAGAGAACAATGTAAAGACAGATGTGAAACCAAATATTGTAGGTGCTGCTTAAAATGCTACCTGTCTAGCTGTGACTTGTGAAGACAGAGCAACATGTAAGGAAACAAGGGTATGGTCCTTAAAGTGGAAACCTGGATAATTTCCTTGGAAACCTGAGTGCTAATGCTCTGATCTAGCTGTCTGTGTTGCAGTGACAAAGTCCAGAGAGAATAAAACAGTGGAAATTCCCTGCAGGAAAAAAGCCTGGCAATTGGTAGGAATTTTAAGAAGAAAAAAGGTCTGAAATATTTACTAATGAAAGTTGTCAAGACAAATCGGAAAGACTGGAGAAATGTGCAGACTGAAATATTTATGAATGCAAGCTGGCAAGATAAATAGTAAAGTCTGGATAAAATTGAAAACTTTAAAAAGAAACATTATGTCATCAACCAGCAGGAGGCAGTAAGATAGACCTCTTACCAGGTGAGTGTGAAAAATGCACTAAAATTCATTAGTATTTCATAAAGACGTTTCATGTGCTTAATATCTGGTGAGTGAATTTCTTTGAACAACAAAATGCTCTACCTCTGTTTACTTTAAAACATAGATCACATACCTTTTCACCAGATTTCTGCAGTCAACAATGTGAGGGGTTTACAGAACTATTGCCATATGGGTTATCATACTCTGGTGAGAGAAAATATTAGAAGTTCGTAGGCGAAAATGCTATAAGTGTGTCATCATGTGTAGAATGGCAGCTATCTAGAGTAAAGAAATACAGACACATGGCAAGGAAGTGCAAAAGGACTAAAATTAAAAATAAAATGCCAGGAACTATTTACAGAATGCGTACTTTTTACATGGCTGAATGACATCACAGGTAGGTGACCTACATAGTCAGCCCGTAGAAGCAATCCATATCCTATGAATAGGGAAAATGACTGGTAATACAGGCAGGGAAAACAACAGTTGTGACTTTCAACACTGTTTCATGATATAACAGAGCAGGAGGAGAAAGCCAGCACCTGCTTCAAAAAATGAAAGACTGACTAAAGAGGTTAGTTTAAGACACCCTTTTCAACATACGTAAACTATGCAGTGAATATTTACAGGAACTCATACCCTGTAATGTAAACACAATTCTTATCTAATGCTTTTGATCAAAGATTATATTACACAGCAGGGACTTCAACAAATGGCAATGTGCATTACATCAGAGGCAGTTAAGATGTCTGATTCATAATTATGCATGTCCACTGGCTGAAGTGTGGATTCCACTCACCATTCCTATGCTGAGTAGTATATCATTTTCTTCATCAATGTGAAAGGTAACTGCTATGAGGAAAGCAAGCCCTGACTATGTTGTACCTGGCAAGGAGAGATCATAGATGTAAAGAAAATATGGAGAAATGAATTTGCTTTCATCCTGATGACCATTGCCTGTTGTATCATTCCAATGCCAGGGAAGCTAATCTGTGTATCAGTCTGTCTGTCTGCTTTCTTCTCTTTCTCATAGGTTTAGTAATACAGTTGCATATTATATTCTGTTGGAGGTTCATAATGAAAGAAAATGATTCTGTAAAATATGGTTATAAACTATAAAACATATTAAAAAGCATGTGCGAAATGCAGTTCTATTATGTCTAGCTATTACTGGATGCAGAAAATTTGACTAGAGTTGCCATGGCTATACAAAATGACACTTTTCAATAATATACATAATTTATTTTTAATTTATGTTATATTTGACAGTATACCAATATACCACAAACACAGAAAGAACAACAAACAATCTTGTATTTGTTTAGATCTCCAAGAAAAACTATTACTACAATTCATTCCACGTATGCACTTCACTGGTAATAATCTTTAGTTGTAAGAACTAGTTGTTGAGTGTTTCGGCTTTTCCTGGTTAGGGGTTGCCACAGCTGAACTCCGGTCCACTAAATGACTGGCAGTAGATTTTTACGTGCCAAGTTGCCAGCCCTCACACACAACCTTCAACGAAGGTACGCCCATTCACACATGTCTCCACAGAGAAGACGCTCTAGCTGAGAATCAAACAGAACAACGTCTTACTGTGAGGTGACAATGCTACCGCATCACCAAGAACTAGTACAGTTTACAGATTCTGTGTAAGGCAATGAAGGTCACCTTCGCTCCAATATATGCTGATCTCTGTATGGGCTACTTTGACTATATTATGACTTATAATTTTGAAAGACATAACTTTGTTGCCAATATAGAGATGGGGTGCAGATTTCTGGAGGACTGTTGGTTAATGTGGAATGTCACTATTGATATCTTATTAATATTTGTCCTGCATCTGAACCATAATGAATTTGGCATTACATTTACGGTGAAATATAATTTATCACTGACTTTATGGATGTATATATCATTACAACCATGGGTAAAATCTGTGAATACCTCAATGCTTAGGACGTCATTTTAAAAAACTCTATTACTACCCACTACTTGCCAAAAACCTTTATTACTAGCTGCTAGTTGGCACCCACCCAAGATTCATGAAAGACAATATTCCAGATCTTAACAGTTTGTACATATAAAGATAATTTGTTGTGATGTTGTAGACAGGTAGAAACAAGTTAGTGATCTAACTGGGGATGTTTTGGCCAGAGATTACAAGTATCCAGTCTTACAAGAAGCTAATCAAAGAACTTGGACTAAAAATAGGATATTTTATAATGCAAACATCAAGTTTATCAGGATGTGTTTTTGTAAAGAAGAGGTTTATTACCACATTTGGATGTAAGAATTTCAAGACTGGAGGTGTAATAGACAAGTTTTGGCCTATATAAATGGATCCTACAATGTTCATCCACATACAGGAGAGGACAAAACCCAGGACAAAATTGTTCTGTTACAAGAATATCTTTGTTTAAAGAGTGACACAAACACTTAGATATACAACCTCGGCTGACCCCCTGCGGTTCATGTTCATTCTGTCAATATGCTGGTAAAACAGCATGTCACCTAAAATAACCATTTGCTTTTGAATATTAAATAATGATACACTTGTAATCTGAATTCATTATTTCTTTAGTCTGTCACTTGTCCATGTTGTGCATTTTATGTACGGGAAACATATCAATTTAAGCAACAAATGTCACTAAACCTTAACGACTTAATATTGCAATAGAATGATAAGTATTCTATAAAAGCAAAAATCTCCCATCCACATGCTTTATTCACTTTTATTTTCTATTGCTGGTATAGATTTTGGTCCCTAAACAGGAGAAAAAATATTTACCAAAAAAGAATCCAAGTGGATATTGATATTGGAGGCTACCATACAGCCTGGGTTAAATACATTCATTTCAGATTTTCTATAAATAAATTTTTTTTTTACATTTTTTTGAAAACATATACTAATTTTAGTATTTAATTTTTTTTTTTTTGGTTTAGATAATTTATTTACACTCATGTTTGATACTCCTTTGTATATTATATTTATATTCACAGTCATTTTAATTTATAACCAGCAGGTGATGTTAATGGACTGGAAATTAAGATCATGATCTATTTGGATAATTTACAAAATGTTATTTTATTTTTATTTTTCTACAAATTAAACTATTGTTTAATTTACTACCAAAATGCCACCGAAGGATACAAGACAAATCACAACAAAAACCCCTTAAAAAGGAAATCTGTCACAGACCAGAATAATGTTAAATGCTTTCATTCTTTAATACTAGAACTTCTTCAGAACAACAAACACATTTTCACTTGACTAAACAATTTAAAATGATCATATGACCCTATTAAAATGGCATTACGTCCTCAAAATGACATAACTTCCCTTCATAAAAAATGGTTGACCATATTTAAAACACACTTACTATTTAAATTCACATTCAGTCTTGAAAAAATATCTGCAGCCAGAAAAATCCTGCCACTTTAGTTCTTTTACTTCCAGAATATTATTTGCATTTCCCAAACCCAGGCAGGCATCAGCTTGTTCTAATATACTCTCACAGTACAGTATCACTGAGCACAGGAAAGATGGCAAGACCCAAAACTAAGAGATTTCAGTCTCTTAAGCTGGTTAAAGCAATATTTGACCAAATGAACTACAACTAACTATATATATATATATATATATATATATATATGAAATATATATATATACACACACACACACATATATATATATATATATATATATATATATCTATATATATGTATATATCAGTATTAAACAGTGATACAGAATATATATATATATATATATATATATATATATATATAGGTTTACTATCAATATTTCGCTTCGCCGTGCAATTGCATGCCTATGAATATTCGAACAACATATGTTCGAACACTTCATAGTTCGGCAGATTATGTGAGCGAATGTTATCATTGCGAATGGACTGTGCAGTCGCAATTATAACGTTCGCTCATGTAAGGGGATCGCGGTACAGTGCGGTTAGGGAAATACATCCCTTTCCTCACTGTAGTGCGATCTTGGAGTTGGAATATTAAGTTGGGGGTGTGGGGGGTGCAGGGGGGCATGCCCCCCTGCATAGATGTGAGTTTAGGCTAGTTAGGTAGGGAGTTAAGGGAAGGGTGGGAGTGCTGTTAATTGTCGAAAATGTCGCAAGCGACATTTTTGACAATTAACAGCTGTTTTTGACATTAGGTACATACGGAAATGTTCATTTCCGATGTTAAAAGTCGAACTTTCGTACACTTTTTTTTATTTTCGATTTTTTGATAGTAAACCATATATATATATATATATATATATATATATATATATATATATATATAGATATATATCAGTATTAAACAGTGATACAGAAGTAATCAGTACAATTTAGTGGGAAAAACAGATTTTTAGCAGAAAAATAATAGAGTGAGTGACAGAAGAATTATAATACAATGCTCCTGTGATGCAGATTAGAGGAAAAGTATTAGCAATCATTTTAATTTATCATCATCATTATTTAATGAAATCTTGAAAAGTGAGAGGATGCCTGAGGAATGGAGAAAAAGTGTTTTGGTACCGATTTTTAAGAATAAGGGTGATGTGCAGAGCTGTAGTAAATACAGAGAGATTAAACTGATCAGTCACAGCATGAAGTTATGGGAAAGAGTAGTGGTAGCTAGGTTAAGAAGAGACGTGATGATTAGTGATCAGCAGTATGGTTTCATGCCAGGAAAGAGCACTACAGATGCAATGTTTGCTCTGAGAGTGTTGATGGAGAAGTATAGAGAAGGTCAGAAGGAGTTGCATTGTGTTTTTGTAGACTTAGAGAAAGCATATGACAGGGTGCCTAGAGAGGAGTTGTAGTATTGTATGAGGAAGTTGGGAGTGCCAGAGACGTATGTAAGAGTCGTACAGGATATGTACAAGGGTAGTGTAATAGCAGTGAGGTCTGCGGTGGGAGTGACGGATGTGTTTAAGGTGGAGGTGGGATTACATCAAGGATTAACTCTGCACCCTTTCTTATTTGCAATGGTGATGTACAGGATGACAGACAAGATCAGACAGGAGTCCCAATGGACTATGATGTTTGCAGATGACATTGTGATCTGTAGTGAGAGTAGGGAACAGGGGGAGGAGACCCTGGAGAGATGGAGATATGCTCTAGAGAGAAGAGGAATGAAGGTCAGCAGGACTAAGACAGAATATATGTGTGTGAATGAGAGGGAGGATAGAGGAATAGTGAGGATGCAAGGAGTAGAGGTGGTGAAGGTGGATGAGTTTAAATACTTGGGATCAATAGTTCAGAGTAATGGTGAGTGTGGAAGAGAGGTGAAGAAGAGAGTACAGGCAGGATGGAGTGGGTGGAGAAGAGTGTCAGGAATGATTTGTGATAGACGAGTACCAGTAAGAGTGAAAGGGAAGGTCTACAAGAGAGTAGTGAGACCAGCGATGTTATATGGGTTGGAGACAGTGGCACTGACAAAAAGGCAGGAGTTAGAGCTGGATGTGGCAGAGTTAAAGATGTTAAGATTTGCACTGTGTGAAGAGGGTAGGCAGGATTAGGAATAAGTATATTAGAGGGTCTTCCCAGGTTGGAAGGTTTGGAGACAAAGCCAGAGAAGCAAGATTACGTTGGTTTGGACATGTGCTGAGGATGGACGCTGAGTATACTGAGAAAAAGATGCTAAGGATGAAGCTACCAGGTAACAGGAAAAGAGGAAGGCCCTACTATAAGGTTTATGGATGTGGTGAGAGAGGACATGCAGGTGGTTGGTGTGACAGAGCAAGATTCAGAGGACAGGAAGAAATAGAAACAGATGATCCGCTGTGGGGACCCCTAATGGGAACAGCCGAAAGAAGATGATGATGATCATCATTAATAATTACAATCAAGAAGGGAAAAAGAAAATAAGTGGTACACTAAACAGTCTGACTTAATGATATAGCTAACCAAGATGAAATGTAATATATTGTAATGCCCTCTATGTAACATAATGCCATACTGTTAATTCAGTATGGAGTAAGATTCTCTATGGAATATAGTAATAATAATAAAATATATATGTGAAATGCAGCATAAGAATGTAAAATGGTAGACCTGAGCTTCTAAGTAAAACAGAGTAAGCAGAGTATGACAGTGAACATGAATGAGAGCAATGCTTTCTTCATAAAGAAGGTGCATACTTTTTAAACTGCCTAAAGGCTGACACACTACAAGAAGTTGGAGCAGGAAACTAATCCCCACAAAAGATATTTTCTATACAGCTATCACAATGTGGTCACCAAGACAACAATTTCATCTCAAGTATGAAGGGTCACACTTAATGATGCCACCTTTAATGTCACAGAGGGTTAAAGCCCTGAATCTGAGTTTGATTAAGAATGCAGGCACTTGCTAGGGAAGGTGTGGGAGGGGCAGAGTAGACTATTTATGAAGGAGGCCATCTCTCCTCTGGAGTAAGGTATGAGTATGTGGAGCACATCCCTAGTGAAGATTGGCAGATACATAGCAAGGGTGGTATGAAGCGGGTGGCTGCTGCAGAACAAGAATGATAATGGGTGCAAACAGCAGAGTAGGAAGGTTCTGATCATTTCTGGCAGTCATAGTATGCAATCATTTAAGCAGCTCAGATTGCAATTGTGGTGTCTGGTATGTACTAAATGTGCATGATCAGCAATGTCTGATCGTTGCTAATCTTCCCTTGACTTGCAAGTCTGAAAATAGTAAAATTTCCAATATTGTTTGCAGACTTTGAAGTCAAGGATTGATCTGCAGCTCTTAAACAGTGCTGATCATGCCATAGTCAGAGGGTGTGTGTGTGTGTGTGTGTGTGTGTGTGTGTGTGTGTGTGTGTGTGTGTGTGTGTGTGTGTGTACTCAGCTTGAATACTAGATGATGACTTTACCAGGAGTACCAGCTAACTTAGCTAAAGCCCTGGAGACTAGACACCCCAATAGGTGTACTAGCTTCATGTGGAGGACAGGGTTGTTCTCAAGGTGTTGTGGAAGTAAATGACAAATATTGCTGATGCATGCAGAAGTCTGGCTCTAGCCCTGGGCATTAGGTCCATATTCAGAAAAGCTAAACATCTGCTGATGACTAAAGATAACAAAAAAGACCACCAAGAAATTGATGCTCCTAGGCCAGTTACAAATGAAAAGATAAATTAAATAAATGATATAGCCTAGGGACAACCCTATGCAGAGCAAAATCTTGAACATCCAAAAAATCAAGCAGATCAGACACGATAGTTGTGTTGACTTTACAAAACACAAATCCTTAGTAAAATCCAAGCATTTTATTTGACACAAGAAATAGGTAAGAACTTTTGCCAAAAGGCTTCCTCAGACCATATACACACCATGAATCACTGCTCGCCTTATATATATATATATATATATATATATATATATATATATATATATCTAACAATTAGTTAATTAATATAATTAAGAAAACTGACATCATAGTGAATTTTTTAAAGTTACAACTTAACTTGGTAAAAAACATATTGATACAAATGTGTGACACTGTTAAAACTCCTGTTATAACTATATAAGAAACAAAAACACAAGCAGTTATAAAAACATAAATAAGGTCATCTATAAAAAAAATTATATAAAAAATGATTTTAAAAATCAGCCAACAATCAATCTCCTGTTCTTAAGGACAGGTTTTAAGGGAATTCTGTCATTCAGGCCTGGACTTACATGTGCCTGGAGTTTAATGATTCATTTAATCTCATTTCTTTCAGTGAAATTTCTGACATCCCCCCCCCCCCTCAAACTAGGGGTATTTACATGAAGAACCATAAATGTAAAAGTGTGCATACTATCTGTTTCCAAAACATGTTTAGATAAAGCATTGGTGCTTGACTTAATACATATTTGGTAAAGATGTTCCCTTATTCTGTCACTAAGCCTTCTGTCGGTTTTGCCAACATAGAAGGCAGAGCAACAGGTGCATAATGTGAGGTAAACAACATGTTCGGTGTTACAGTTAGCAACTACATCAAATACATAACATTGTGAAGTAACTGGATGGACAAACATATTGATGTTACAAATATAGGAACAAAAATTACAGTTATTACAAGGAACCGTGCCTTGGTTATGGGTAATGTCACTACGGGTTTTCATGTTTTTTGGATAACACAGAATTCTATGAAGATTTTTCTTGTTTTTAAATAAAAATTGGGGATAATGACCTACAATTTCTCTAATCTGAGGGTTTACGGTTAAAACTTTCCAATGCTTAAAAATAATTTCTTTGAGGGGGTGGCTGCTGCAGGACAAGGATGATAATGGGTGCAAACAGCAGAGTAGGAAGGTTCTGATCATTTCCGGCAGTCATAGTATGCAATCATTTAAGCAGCTCAGATTGCAATTGTGGTGTCTGGTATGTGTTAAATGGGCATGATCAGCAATGTCTGATAGTTGCTAATCTTCCCTTGACTTGCAAGTCTGAAAACAGTAACATTTCCAATATTGCTTGCAGACTTTGAAGTCAAGGATTGATCTGTAGCTCTTAAACAGTGCAGATCATGCCATAGTCAGAGGGTGTGAGAGTGTGTGTGTGTGTGTGTGTGTGTGTGTATGTACTAAGCTTGAATACTAGATGATGACTTTACCAGGAGTGCCAGCTAACTTAGCTAAAGCCCTGGAGACTAGACACCCCATAGGTGTACTAGCTTCATGTGGAGGACAGGGATGTTCTCAAGGTGTTTCATCATTTGTGGAAGTAAATCACAAGTAATGCTGATGCATGCAGAAGCCTGGCTCTAGCCCTGGGCATTAGGTCCATATTCAGAAAAGCTAAACATCTGCTGATGACTGCCTAGAAGTTTCCCCCTTTCATTCATCTCTTTCCTGATAAATAGAGAACAGTTGGTAAAATTAGGTGAGGGAAGACATGATGGCTGGCAGATAGTGTGTGTGTGTGTGTGTGGAGACATAAAAAGTCCCCAAAAGCATCTTAATGGTGATAGTGAGTAGGCAAGCAGCACCACCACATTCATCACAAGTATGAAGCATCACTCTGAATTTGTAAAGGTGATACCATGGTAAATTACTAAATCCTTCCTAACTATACATTTAATAATTTTATAGGACTAAAACTGTCATGGATCTTTGCTACTGCCATACAAAATATGGAAGATCTGATGACCTCACTTGATAAAATGAATAATGTTGAAAAGAGTTGATTTTTTCCCTTCCTTCTTCCTTCTCTGTGCCATTTCGTTATACCTCCACACTTCATCTACATAACGAAAACCATTTTTTAAACAGGTTTCCAAACAAACTTAAAACCCATTCATATCAGATACTTTCTGACAATGGCTCTCAACTGTTTCTATAAACTACATGCATCACTGTTCATTAATCAACTATTCATTCTTGGAACTGTATAGCATACATCTAACCAGTCCTCTACAGCAGAGATTCTGGCCCAACTGTAACATGAACAGCATGGCCGCAAACCACTAATGACTAATAGACTCTATCTCATAATCCAAGTCATTTTTTTCAGATGTCTTAATCTTACCCAAGACCTTTCTCCTTGCCACCATTACACCTGCTTTCTAAAGCTAGACACAGGGGCTTTGGGTGGCCCTAATTTGAAGCAGAGCTTCTCTTTTGATAGTTAAAAGCAACTGGTTTAATAATTGAGGATACACTTACATCCTTCGTATTTGTGATGTTCATAACCTTCAGTGATCTGATGTGCTTATACCTATGGATAGACATTTTATACTTTCCAAGAATACATCCATATATACATCTCAGAGCTTCTACTGTTTCATTTCATGCACATCTTTTGTAATTAGAAGGCAAATGCGAAAACTGATCTAAACATAACTGCTGATTTTCTGCTCAAGTTTGAGGAAGGTCATGAGGCCTGACTATAAAAGACTTGCTCTCACTGTAAGTGACTTATTTTTTTGTAAGCATGCTTTACAGATAAGTCTTACACCAGAGTAAGTCACCTAAACAGAGAGTAAATCTTTTGAAATCTAGGCAACTTCACCACTGTGTATCACTTACACTGACAGCATTCACACTGATGGCCTATGGACAGTCTATAACAAACACCATCTTTCAATACAAGAAGTCTTTAAGCATATTTGGTACTACAGTACCTCAAGCCAAAGGTGACTATGTGGTTATGTCATGAGACTACAGGACGTTTACTCTGAAGTGTGGATGATGAAATGGACAGAATAGTTATTTTATACCACTACATAGTATGGTGAATTGCAGGATGGGTAATTGGATGAATAGCCTTTGGAACCACAAAATGTAGAATAAGATCTCTTGGCAACATCTGGGGATGCTTCTGCATAACAAGAGTTTTACTTTTGTTTGATAAAGCTTTCATATTTGTTATGGCTGATGCTTGGGGAACTAAGTTCTAAAGTGTTATGGCTGATGCCTGTGACACCAAGTTCTACAGCATTATGGCTGATGCCTAAGGTAACATGTTCTACTGTGTAATGGCTGATGTCTGGGGCACTAAATCCTACGGTGTTATGGCTGATGCCTAGGGCACCAAGTTCTATGGCATTATGGCTGATGCCTGGGACACCGAGTACTAAGGTGTTATGGCTGATGCCTAGGGCAACAAGTTCTACAGTGTTATGGCTGATGCCTAGGGCACCAAGTTCTACAGTGTTATGGCTGATGCCTGGGACACCAAGATCTGTGGTGTTATGGCTGATGCCTAGGGCACCAAGTTCTATGGTGTTATGGCTGATGCCTGGGGCACCAAGTTCTACTGTGTTATGGCTGATGCCTGGGGCACCAAGTTCTACTGTGTTATGGCTGATGCCTAGGGCACCAAGTTCTATGGTGTTATGGCTGATGCCTAGGGTATTGAGTTCTACAGTGTTATGGCTGATGCCTGGGGCACCAAGTTCTACTGTGTTATGGCTGATGCCTAGGGCACCAAGTTCTATGGTGTCATGGCTGATGCCTGGGGCAACAAGATCTATAGTGTAATGGCTGATGCCTGGGGCATTATGTTCTATGGTGTTATGGCTGATGCTTAGGGCACCAAGTTCTATGGTGTCATGGCTAATGCCTGGGGCAACAGGATCTATAGTGTAATGGCTGATTCCTGGGGCATTATGTTCTATGGTGTTATGGTTGATGCTTAGGGCACCAAGTTCTAAGCTGCAATGTTGAAGGCTTTAGTCACTAAAATTGAAGCAGGGAGTTGTGGCCAAATGGTAGCCAATGTCTGTCATGGTAGTGCCAATAAAATTCACTGGTATGTAACAACAGTAAGACAGGCTGCTAAACAGAAGGTGTCCTTCTGGGTTGTGCTTCTATACTCATTATCTATTTTTTTAATCTGTCCACCATGATAAAAATGCTTATATTACAAAGCTGCTGAAAAGTATCATAACTACAAAAGAATTAAGAAAAATGCAGGGGTCGCAGAATCAGCCATATGCCTGATACATAAGAAATGACGTCTCAGTTAATACAAAATGCACAAAGCTGCTAAGGTTTGCCAGTGTACTCTAATACAAACTAGAACATGACTGCATATACTGTACTGGTGCAGCTTGTTTCACAGCCAGTCTGCAAACTAATATCTGTAATCAGTCCACATTTCTGCAGGGGGGCAAGCCCCCTGCACCACCACACCCCCCACTAATTAAATATACCAACTCAGAGATTGCACTAAAGTGAGGAAAATGGTAAATATACTGTTTCACGCTGTACAGCGATCTCCATTTAAATGGTTTGAAGTTTCAAAACTTCGATCTTATGGTCTCGACCATAATAAATTTGAAGTTTTCAAACTTTGCAATTTAGAAGTAGACTCATGTATATATATATATATATATATATATATATATATATATATATATATATATATATATATATATACATACATACATACATACACAACCACATACATAGAACTCCACTGGATTTTAATAATTTTGATACCAAATACCAGATATATTCCCATCACTCATTTGCACCAATGCTTAGAAATGACATCTAATAATAATTCTATTATTTGAGAAATTACATCACATGAAAATCCAGTCTAGTAAATTATTATGCATCATGGCCCAGGGACAAACTGAGCCACCAATAGTTACTCTACTCAACAGTTACTTAATGTAGGCACCTAGGTTTAATGTTAGATCCATTTCTTCATTCTAAGCTTACTAAATTGTTGTTTTTGTTATTGAATATTTCAAGTGTCATGCATGTCTCCAGCTGGTACAGCATTGACTAACAAAGAAATTATTCCTGTGAAGGACTACAACATCCCATATGTTGTTCATGCCTCTATCCACAACTGCAAGACACTGTATATACTTTCTTAAAGTATATGTGGGTTGATGGTACCAGTTTGAGCTTGGACTATTAGAGCAATGTATGACTCAAGACTGTCATGGTCTGTTGTACTAGCCAGATGAGACCAATGATTGTGCATGCTACTATTTGAGCTACAAATCTTAATATGTGTGTGTGTATAAAATATATATATAACTCCAAGATCACACAAAAGCAGGGAAAAGACAGATCCCTACAACCACTGTGCAGAGATCTCCCACATAACATGCCAGCACTCTTGTTTTGCTAAGATTTGCTCAATATTCTGAACATTCAGACAAGTGAATGTTCAGTCTAATAAATAATTCTTATATGTACATGGATCTATTACTAGTCGATTCAACGAAACATCAACAAACCTACATCACCATGCTACTGTGCATGCATCGAGGCCAATCCTGAGAACATGCAAAAAACACAGAGTGTTTTTTTTGCAGGGGACATGTCCACCTGCACCACTTTCTAATTTTATATACTAACTCCAAGATTGCACAGTCCCTGGAGAAAGGATATATCACTCTACTCGAGGAACTGTCAATCTCATATCTGTCAAGCATTTGCATGTCGACTAAAGTGTGTAGATAATACAGAGGTATATTTAACTAAAAAAATTATCTATGAAGGGCAACCCATAAATATGCATGCATACACACACACACACACACACACACTTTTTCTTAAGGGAACAATGGACAGAAAACCTGTTTGACAAACTTACTTGTGTTATTTATTTGGGCTTTTGCTTGAAAGATACTTCAAGTAGCCACCATTGCATAACCTGAAAATGTGAACGCTACAGTCTCTTTCTTACCCCAGACTTCACAGAGGTCACCTATTACCGCAGGCATGGTACAGCTCTCATTAACTTTTAAATCTTTACTGGAGAATTTATTTGAGTAACAGGTCTGAGAACTCACCACTATCTCTTTGTACTATTTCATAGAGCTTGTATTGTCAATAAGAAGGAAGTAATGTAATAGGCTTTCCAGTCTTGGAGAAAAGAGGATGTTAAACTGACTGAGACTGTGATGACTCTATTTTAAGAAGATCATGGATTAGCCAAAATAAGGGCACTCTTCCCTGACGTTACAGAGTTTTCTGTTTTTTTTTTAATTGGGGGTTTCTGTTTTTAGTAACAGATTCTGGCACTGTTTATTATGCTAACGACTGACTCCACTCTAGTATGTACGCATTTACTCAATCTTTACAAAAGGAACTATACTTAAAAATATCTGAGACAGAAGAAGAAGAGTGGCCATCATAACAACAATTCAAAAATGTCAAAGAAGAAAACTCCTAATCCAACTTTTCAGCTTCTTTTCTTGACCTCTTTCTATACATTTGCTTGAAAATCTTATTCTCCCTTCATTTATGTATTAATAAAGTACACAGCTTTGGATATAAATAATAATGTAATATATTACTAAGATTTCTTGGCATCTTCCCTGAGAGAAACAATATTGCAAAAGGTTACAGTATACAACATTTTAGAAAATTTCTTAGCCCAATAATGGAAACACAGGAACTTATCAATGTTTGAAGTAGTGGGAAAATAAAGATGTTTCTTTAGTTGGAACATCAGATGTGCATGCAATAAAAATTACATGTATGCAACAATTGCATAACACAATTTACTTCCAAGAAAGTTACAATGGTGTACAGATCAGGGAATGTTATTTGGTAGAGCTTCCAACTGCATGGTCATAAATACAGTGGAAAAACAAGCTTTCAGCTTATTCATATGTTTGTAAGTATATACTAGCCATGCGATTCAAATCAATTCTGTCCCTATCTATCATGGGCATTTATTAGGAGGGGGTTTGTTAGTTAGGAAGTTTCTAGGTGTTATATGGGGATGGTATGTTAGCTTGGGCATTACTGTCTGCCTCTGTCTATCAGAGACATGGAGGCCAGATCTGGGGTGAATTTCCAATTTCCCATCCATTGTCAAGGTTATGCTTAAGTAGTGTTAGGGATGGCCTCTGCTTGACATGGATGGGGAGCCTATTCCAGAGCATGTGGATCCTCTCCAACACAGCTGGATTTTAGGATGCATAGTATGTCAGGCATAGACCACCTCTTAGCAACCTGTAAAAGACAAAGTATAAAGACAGGGCCTTAAGACAATCCATATAGGACAATGTGTTTATAACCTGATTTATCCAGGTAAGGAACTTTTGTGGGCATTCCAACTGTTGCATATGTCTGGTCAAGTAAATGCCAAATGGGGCATTATTCTCAATGTTGGGTTTGATAAGCATCAAATATGGCCTGCAACTTGAATAGGATGTGCTGGAAGGACAGATTTGTCTACCAGTGATTGCTGCATCTTTGGAATAGGCTGCCAATTCATGTGAAGCAGAACACCTCTATGACACTGTTCAAAAAGAACCTGGATGAGTAGATGGGGCACCATAAATTCATATCAGGGATAGCACTCACAACCCTCCTGGACATGGGCAGTCATTACTAAATACAGCCCTGGGTATTGACTAGAGTATCTATGGTATTACATTGGGATGAAACAGCTAGGTTTGAAATGACCTCTGGGTCCATAGCCTAGTAACCTCTTATGATCCTATGAATGAAGTGGCACTATGATTTCCTTGAAACTGGATGCCATGTCCTTACTTATATCTTGGGCAACATAGAATGGGTTCCTTACTGCCTTGGACACATGATGGTCAAAGGCCAGATTACTGTCTACATATGTTCCCAGATCCCTAACTACTGGGTTAACTCTTAAATGGGTTTTTATAGATGGAATAATTATTCTGGATGGCAGTTTTCGAAAAAGGCACTATAATGCATTTCTTGGCTATGATTTTAGTTATTGACTTTGGCACCCATCATTTGTATTAGACCTTCTTGTAAGATGTTTGTGTTATGGGGGTAATCAATGAGAGGTCTCCACTGCAGTCATCTATGAACCTGGTCAGCCAAAGGCCCTTGATGTTAACCTTTACATCTGAGAAGTAGATGCTAAATAGGAGTGGTTCCAGAATGGAGCTCTGTGGTACCCCACTGGTGACCAGTCTCTCAGTGGAGGAGGTATCACAAATCCTGACTTCTCAGGTCCTGTTTGTTAGCCAGCTCCCAATCCAATGAGATATGTAGGGGTTTATGCTCAGTTTGGTGAGTTTGTCAACTACTCCCAAGTGGGGTATTGTATTGGACACCTTAGCCAGGTCCAGGTAAGCTGTATGCACCCCTTTCCCCTCATCTATTGCCTTAGTGACCTTCTCAAAGAAGTCCTCCAGGTCTAGTAGGAATGGCTTTCCCTTGACAAAGTCAAAGCGGGATGGGTCCAGTGTCTGATGAAATTTGCCTGTCTCTTTTGTGATCATTTCAATGATATTTCATTCTTATTTGTGACAGAAGTACAAACATATTTTATTTTTTGTTTTAACTACTGTATTTACATATGACATGATTCTAAGTAGAATTATATGAATTAAAGAATCCCTAGCAGTAGAATTTGTCATTTCTTCCATGCTAATAAGAGAGTGAGTTTTCACTCTGGCATTTACATAAGTTCATAAGTAAATAATTAGAACCTTATTTTCATCAGTAAGTGCTAAGCTAGCTGCATTTGTGGGTCATTTTAACCGTAGCCAATTTCACTTTCAAAAGTCCAAAGTGAAGATCATTCCCTGTCCCTTGGATCTGGAAGGTAAACACCTTTACCATTATGTCAACCTCCAAACTCTACAGCTGTGTTTTCTCTCTCTCATACAATGCAGTTTCCAATAAAATGCATACAAATATTGTTAAATCATACTAAAATGCATTCATAGACTATAGACAGTTGTAAGATTATTGGACATCACACATTATCTTTCACATGAAGGAAAAAGTATTTACTGAGAATGTATTAATTAGCGTTATCCCAGATGTTCACTTCTTATGGGCTAATGCCACATTCTTGGCCACAAAATGAATTACAAAAACAAAACACATTTCTAGCATGAGTGATGTAAGTTCAGGATCCAAGCATTTTAGCCAGACCAATTACACATGATTTATGAAAACCAACACTGATTAGTGGAAAAACATTCAGAGGTAACCTGCAACAAGGAAGTAAATTAATTGCCAGTCTAATTGTAGTGTTTTCTTTCAAAGGCATACCTGAGAGCTGGGTTACATGATTAATCTTTGGAATAAATTCATGTAAATGTTTTAACTAGTTAGAGAGTTTGTCACAGTTAAGTATAACAAGAAGGCACACTGTGAAAAAGCTTAAAGCCAGGCACCAGCATAAATTGTTTACACACTTCAAAATGTAAACATGCCGAAAAACACCTGCACATACTGGTACTATAGATAAACATAGTGTTAGACGGGTCTATATTACAACATTGAATGCTTAAAATAGCGAACGATGTTTAATCGACCCTATTTCAGTGAAAGCTGAAAATGTCGACACCTCAGAACAGCGATTTCTTTCCTAGGGAAAGAAATCGCTGTTCCAACCAAAAAAAAAAAAAACAATTTCAAACACATACACAGTTACCTTAACCCTAATTCTAACCCCCCCCCCAAAAAAGTAAACAACTGAAAACACATATGCACTTAACTCAACCATACATCTAACAAAAAAAAGTAAACAGTTTAAAACATATATGCACTTACCTTAACCCGCACCCTAACCCTAAGGTCAGTAACTGTTGCACATTTATGTTCGGGAGCTATACTGGATAAGGGAATCTATGAGACCACACTACAGTGCAGAACATGGCAAAGTAACAAAGTGGCCAAGCGACTTCTTTCCCAGGGAAAGAATTCGCTTAACAGCTGCTTTGCTGTTTTGCCTGTTTGCTGTTTAGGGTTCGATGAAAATCCATTTTCGTCATTATAATAGGAACCCGTGTCAGACAATAAAGTGCACCGAAAGAAAATGGTTGGTCTCCTCTGCTTTTTTATCAACGCATTACATCAAGAAAAAAACAAAAAGAAATTATAAATTGATTTTTTTTTTCTGCTGCATGACAAATTTGTTTCAAAGGAACTGATGAAGCTAAGCCAGCATATGGAATGCATCTAGTGAGAAAAATTATCTTGCAATGAATCAAACAATATTCCTGGATAAAACCATGTCAGAAGACATTTTTTGAAGAGAGGATTTTAACTTTCAGTTGAAAAAGGTTGTGTCATTTGGGCTACTAGACTCATTATTCAGTGGAAGCTGAGAAAGGGCTGTTAAATAAAACTTTAGAGTAAAAATGCATATTATAACCGAAGCTTGTGAATGGGATTAAGTATATATACAAAAAACATATACCATGCAAGATGGAATGAAATATATCAAAGCAAGCGGCACTACAAATGTTGGAAACGACTACATACTAACTTTTGTAGGACCTTTTATGAACAGTATTCATGATTGTGGTGAATTCATATCTGATAGGGATGGAAGTATTTCCTCTATCTACCATAACTCATTTGAGAAGATTATTTGCTGCACATGGGTTACTAGAGCACACAAATTCCAATAAAATAACTCAGTATAAGTAAGAAGAGTGTTGCCACTGTGTTAAATTAAACAGAATTATGAATTTCACTAGCATATCATGACACCCAACTACCAGTGGCTTAGCAGAAAGCTATGTCTGGACATTCAAGGTGGGAACGAAGAACTATAAATACTGTACCGAACACAGAAGACACTATTTCATTATAGTACAGGACTACATCTAATGGCATGTGTTTGTCACTTACAGATTTTTTCTTTAATAGGCACGCCGGAATAAGACAGTCTGAATAAATCAATGCTAAGTGTCAGAGCAAGCCAGGAACTTTACTTATAGAATATTCAAAACAATAAACATGCAACAGACAGATCCTGTAGTGATATGGAGTCCATGTGCCGTGAAGGTATAGTAGGATAAGTGGGTCCCAGGTATGATATGTAAGCACAAAGGTTTTGTTTCTTTTCATGCTAAAAGAACAGATAAAGGACAAGAGCTAATGCTTTTCATTCTAAAGAGATGAAATCAGAGGCAGTAAAAGAACAGCATGAGTTATAATTTAGTAATGTTAGAGTGAGACGGATACCTCACAAGGTGTTCTATATGAAATTAGGGGGTCGTAACAGTTAGAGCCCTTAGTCAATGCTGAAACTGAATCAATCAGAGGGGCTTAGAAAACCATGTCAGTGTTTTACATCTTGAAAAAGTCATCATATAATGAACTATTATTGAGATATTTGTCTACCCCATTGTATGGACTTTAAAAGTGTTACTTCACCCTCAAAAAACTGAAAACACTTCTTAGAGTAAAAGGAGATAATGTAATGTACTGAAGCTGCTAAATCAGTAATATGGCAGTGTTGGGTTTCTACAAAAATGAGATCAAGTGCATGTCTATAGTGTGACTGAGTACAAGTGCATGCATATAGTGTGACTGAGTACAAGTGCGTGCATACAGTGTGACTGAGTACAAGTGCATGCATAGAGTACAAGTGCGTGCATACAGTATGACTGAGTACAAGTGCATGCATATAGCGTGACTGAGTACAAGTGCATGCATACAGTATGACTGAGTACACGTGCATGCATATAGCGTGACTGAGTACAAGTGCATGCATATAGTGTGACTGAGTACAAGTGCATGCATATAGCATGACTGAGTACAAGTGCATGCATATAGCGTGACTGAGTGCAGGTGCGTGCATACAGTGTGACTGAGTGCAAGTGCGTGCATATAGTGTGACTGAGTACAAGTGCATGCATATAGTGTGACACTGTACAAGTGCGTGCATATAGTGTGACACTGTACAAGTGCGTGCATATAGTGTGATTGAGTACAAGTGCGTGCATATAGTGTGACTAAGTACAAGTGTATGCATATATTGTGACTGAGTGCAAGTGCATGCATATATTGTGACTGAATACAAGGGCATGCATATAGTGTGACAAAGTACAATTGCGTGCATATAGTGTGATTAAGTATAAGTGCATGCATATATTGTGAGTGAGTATGGGAGTGCAACCTAATGAAGTATGATGTAAGAGTATGCTTCAACTCCTCATGTGATCCCTCACAGTGCAGTGCACTGCCCTTACAGGGGATATTTTTTATAAAAAAGATGATACAGTAGCAGTGTGTGTGTATGTGTGTGTGTGTAGGGAGGGGCAGGTGCTAGTCTTTATCTAACAAATTCACACTTTCATTTTGTATTGCTAGAATTAAGCATCCACTTAAGTGTGCACAAAATAAACAGCTAGACAAACTGAGCATAAAATAAATAACTAGTTGTCATTTGTATCACATTCAAAGTGTCATTCTTTACCACAGGTCTCCTTTTACAGACATCAGTGCACAGGCAGTCAATGAGGCAGTTACAAGATATTCACACAGAATCAGACTACTTGTCCAACCCCTGCTTGGTTGGCAGAATTTGTATAAGTCTTTTGGGTCAGCTTGATTTGAACAAACACTGTATATGAAGGACATTTTTAACTAATTACTTCATCCAACAAAGTAACATTTATTATTGCTACATTAGATAAAATGACATTTCAGTAAGTATTATTGTACCTGCGCATGTCAGGGACTTATGGTAAAATGACATTTCAGTAAGTATGATTATTATTGTACCTGCGCATGTCAGGAACTTACGGTAAGGGCCTAGGTTGGAGTTAACAATGAGGCTGCAATTATCACTCTTGTTAGAGTTAAGTTTAGGTATATGATTTGGTACAGGTTCAGGTTTGGGCTTTGCATTAGAGTTAGTGTTATAGTTAAGGTTGTAAAGTACATGGGGTGTTGTGCCCTATATTTAACATGGAGTGGGTTTTGGCTCTCATAAGAAAAGTGTTTATTTATTCATTTTATAATGCCAGTACAGAAATGCATGAAAATAATACAGCTTTTGATACTGAAGTAAAGGATGTTTTTCACATTTTTTCCCTCAAGTTACAGTTCATGTAGAAATGAACCTAGCTTGCTCTTGAGGTGAAGGGCATGGGATCTCAGAAAATATACCTTCTTTCTTTTTTTATATCTGATCCTGTACTTTGAGTTCAGGGTGCAGGTATGGGAAAAGTGTACCTGAGTTGCTCCATAGATGAGACATGCTGGATGGGAAAAAGGAGTCAACTTTTTATTTCTTTTTGTGCTCATCAACTTAGATGTAAGATCAGGGAACAGCACTAGGTGTTAGACAAGCAATTTATGGCTCTGGGTAAGGACTGAAAAAAAATACATAAATAAAAGGCCTTAATTATTATTATTTAAGAAAGGTGGAAGTTATCAAAAGAATGAGAGACTACATGGAAAAAGTGGGAGATAAAAAAACACAGACCAGTAATGAAGGAAAATGGCTCAGCTGATGGCACAATGAATCTATCAGGGTGCAAGGCAAAGGCATAAGGATAATGAAGAGAGTCATCCAACACCATTCACAAGGTATGTAGCAACAACCTGACTACCAGTCCGTGGTGTATAAAGGCAGAAGACGATGTAAGAAAACCACATCCAACACCATTCACAAGGTATGTAGCAACAACCTGACTACCAGTCCGTGGTGTATAAAGGCAGAAGATGATGTAAGAAAACCACATCCAACACCATTCATAAGGTATGTAGCAACAACCTGATTACCAGTCCGTGGTGTATAAAGGCAGACGATGATGTAAGAAAACCACATCCAGCACCATTCACAAGGTATGTAGCAACAACCTGACTACCAGTCCGTGGTGTATAAAGGCAGAAGACGATGTAAGAAAACCACATCCAACACCATTCACAAGGTATGTAGCAACAACCTGACTACCAGTCCGTGGTGTATAAAGGCAGAAGATGATGTAAGAAAACCACATCCAACACCATTCACAAGGTATATAGCAACAACCTGACTACCAGTCCGTGGTGTATAAAGGCAGAAGACGATGTAAGAAAGCCACATTCAACACCATTCACAAGGTATGTAGCAACAACCTGACTACCAGTCCGTGGTGTATAAAGGCAGAAGACGATGTAAAAAAACCACATCCAACACCATTCACAAGGTATGTAGCAACAACCTGACTACCAGTCCGTGGTGTATAAAGGCAGAAGACGATGTAAGAAAACCACATCCAACACCATTCACAAGGTATGTAGCAACAACCTGACTACCAGTCTGTGGTATATAAAGGCAGAAGACGATGTAAGAAAACCACATCCAACACCATTCACAAGGTATGTAGCAACAACCTGACTACCAGTCCGTGGTGTATACAGGCAGACGATGATGTAAGAAAACCACATCCAACACCATTCACAAGGTATGTAGCAACAACCTGATTACCAGTCCGTGGTGTATAAAGGCAGAAGACGATGTAAGAAAACCACATCCAACACCATTCACAAGGTATGTAGCAACAACCTGACTACCAGTCCGTGGTGTATAAAGGCAGACGATGATGTAAGAAAACCACATCCAACACCATTCACAAGGTATGTAGCAACAACCTGACTACCAGTCCGTGGTGTATAAAGGCAGAAGATGATGTAAGAAAACCATATCCAACACCATTCACAAGGTATGTAGCAACAACCTGACTACCAGTCCGTGGTGTATAAAGGCAGAAGATGATGTAAGAAAACCATATCCAACACCATTCACAAGGTATGTAGCAACAACCTGACTACCAGTCCGTGGTGTATAAAGGCAGAAGACGATGTAAGAAAACCACATAAAGCACCATTCACAAGGTATGTAGCAACAACCTGACTACCAGTCCGTGGTGTATAAAGGCAGAAGATGATGTAAGAAAACCACATCCAACACCATTCACAAGGTATGTAGCAACAACCTGACTACCAGTCCGTGGTGTATAAAGGCAGAAAATGATGTAAGAAAACCACATCCAACACCATTCACAAGGTATGTAGCAATAACCTGACTACCAATCCGTGGTGTATAAAGGCAGATAACGATGTAAGAAAACCACCTCCAACACCATTCACAAGGTATGTAGCAACAACCTGACTACCAGTCCGTGGTGTATAAAGGCAGAAGATGATGTAAGAAAACCACATCCAACACCATTCACAAGGTATGTGGCAACAACCTGACTACCAGTCCGTGGTGTATAAAGGCAGAAGACGATGTAAGAAAACCACATCCAACACCATTCACAAGGTATGTAGCAACAACTTGACTACCAGTCCGTGGTGTATAAAGGCAGAAAATGATGTAAGAAAACCACATCCAACACCATTCACAAGGTATGTAGCAACAACCTGACTACCAGTCCGTGGTGTATAAAGGCAGAAGACGATGTAAGAAAACCACATCCAACACCATTCACAAGGTATGTAGCAACAACTTGACTACCAGTCCGTGGTGTATAAAGGCAGAAAATGATGTAAGAAAACCACATCCAACACCATTCACAAGGTATGTAGCAACAACCTGACTACCAGTCCGTGGTGTATAAAGGCCGAAGACGATGTAAGAAAACCACATCCAACACCATTCACAGGGTATGTAGCAACAAGCTGACTACCAGTCCGTGGTGTATAAAGGCAGAAGATGATGTAAGAAAACCACATCCAACACCATTCACATGGTATGTAGCAACAACCTGATTACCAGTCCGTGGTGTATAAAGGCAGACGATGATGTAAGAAAACCACCTCCAACACCATTCACAAGGTATGTAGCAACAACCTGACTACCAGTCCGTGGTGTATAAAGGCAGAAGATGATGTAAGAAAACCACATCCAACACCATTCACAAGGTATGTAGCAACAACCTGACTACCAGTCCGTAGTGTATAAAGGCAGAAGACGACGTAAGAAAACCACATCCAACACCATTCACAAGGTATGTAGCAACAACCTGACTACCAGTCCGTGGTGTATAAAGGCAGATGATGATGTAAGAAAACCACATCCAACACCATTCACAAGGTATGTAGCAACAACCTGACTACCAGTCCGTGGTGTATAAAGGCAGAAGACGACGTAAGAAAACCACATCCAACACCATTCACAAGGTATGTAGCAACAACCTGACTACCAGTCCGTGGTGTATAAAGGCAGAAGACGATGTAAGAAAACCACATCCAACACCATTCACAAGGTATGTAGCAACAACCTGATTACCAGTCCGTGGTGTATAAAGGCAGACGATGATGTAAGAAAACCACATCCAACACCATTCACAAGGTATGTAGCAACAACCTGACTACCAGTCCGTGGTGTATAAAGGCAGACGATGATGTAAGAAAACCACATCCAACACCATTCACAAGGTATGTAGCAACAACCTGACTACCAGTCCGTGGTGTATAAAGGCAGAAGACGACGTAAGAAAACCACATCCAACACCATTCACAAGGTATGTAGCAACAACCTGACTACCAGTCCGTGGTGTATAAAGGCAGAAGATGATGTAAGAAAACCACATCCAACACCATTCACAAGGTATGTAGCAACAACCTGACTACCAGTCCGTGGTGTATAAAGGCAGAAGATGACGTAAGAAAACCACATCCAACACCATTCACAAGGTATGTAGCAACAACCTGACTACCAGTCCGTGGTGTATAAAGGCAGAAGACGATGTAAGAAAACCATATCCAACACCATTCACAAGGTATGTAGCAACAACCTGATTACCAGTCCGTGGTGTATAAAGGCAGACGTTGATGTAAGAAAACCACATCCAACACCATTCACAAGGTATGTAGCAACAACCTGACTACCAGTCTGTGGTGTATAAAGGCAGACGACGATGTAAGAAAACCACATCCAACACCATTCACAAGGTATGTAGCAACAACCTGACTACCAGTCCGTGGTGTATACAGGCAGACGATGATGTAAGAAAACCACATCCAACACCATTCACAAGGTATGTAGCAACAACCTGATTACCAGTCCGTGGTGTATAAAGGCAGAAGACGATGTAAGAAAACCACATCCAACACCATTCACAAGGTATGTAGCAACAACCTGACTACCAGTCCGTGGTGTATAAAGGCAGAAGATGATGTAAGAAAACCACATCCAGCACCATTCACAAGGTATGTAGCAACAACCTGACTACCAGTCTGTGGTATATAAAGGCAGAAGACGATGTAAGAAAACCACATCCAACACCATTCACAAGGTATGTAGCAACAACCTGACTACCAGTCCGTGGTGTATAAAGGCAGAAGACGATGTAAGAAAACCACATCCAACACCATTCACAAGGTATGTAGCAACAACCTGATTACAAGTCCGTGGTGTATAAAGGCAGAAGACGATGTAAGAAAACCACATCCAACACCATTCACAAGGTATGTAGCAACAACCTGACTACCAGTCCGTGGTGTATAAAGGCAGAAGACAACGTAAGAAAACCACATCCAACACCATTCACAAGGTATGTAGCAACAACCTGACTACCAGTCTGTGGTATATAAAGGCAGAAGACGATGTAAGAAAACCACATCCAACACCATTCACAAGGTATGTAGCAACAACCTGACTACCAGTCCGTGGTGTATAAAGGCAGAAGACGATGTAAGAAAACCACATCCAACACCATTCACAAGGTATGTAGCAACAACCTGACTACCAGTCCGTGGTGTATAAAGGCAGAAGACGATGTAAGAAAACCACATCCAACACCATTCACAAGGTATGTAGCAACAACCTGATTACCAGTCCGTGGTATATAAAGGCAGAAGACATCGTAAGAAAACCACATCCAACACCATTCACAAGGTATGTAGCAACAACCTGACTACCAGTCTGTGGTATATAAAGGCAGAAGACGATGTAAGAAAACCACATCTAACACCATTCACAAGGTATGTAGCAACAACCTGATTACAAGTCCGTGGTGTATAAAGGCAGAAGATGATGTAAGAAAACCACATCCAACACCATTCACAAGGTATGTAGCAACAACCTGACTACCAGTCCGTGGTGTATAAAGGCAGAAGACGATGTAAGAAAACCACATCCAACACCATTCACAAGGTATGTAGAAACAACCTGATTACCAGTCCATGGTGTATAAAGGCAGAAGATGATGTTTGAAAACCACATCCAACACCATTCACAAGGTATGTAGCAACAACCTGATTACCAGTCCGTGGTATATAAAGGCAGAAGACGCTGTAAGAAAACCACATCCGGCACCATTCACAAGGTATGTAGCAACAACCTGATTACAAGTCCGTAGTGTATAAAGGCAGAAGACGACATAAGAAAACCACATCCAACACCATTCACAAGGTATGTAGCAACAACCTGTTTACCAGTCCATGGTGTATAAAGGCAGAAGACGACGTAAGAAAAACACATCCAACACCATTCACATGGTATGTAGCAACAACCTGATTACCAGTCCGTGGTATATAAAGGCAGAAGACGACATAAGAAAACCACATCCAACACCATTCACAAGGTATGTAGCAACAACCTGATTACCAGTCCGTAGTGTATAAAGGCAGAAGACGCCGTAAGAAAACCACATCCAACACCATTCACAAGTTATGTAGCAACAACCTGATTACCAGCTGGTGGTGTATAAAGGCAGAAGACGACGTAAGAAAACCACATCCAACATCATTCACAAGGTATGTAGCAGCAACCTGATTACCAGTCCGTAGTGTATAAAGACAGAAGACAACATAAGAAAACCACATCCAATACCATTCACAAGGTATGTAGCAACAACCTGATTACCAGCCCGTGGTGTATAAAGGCAGAAGACGATGTAAGAAAACCACATCCATCACCATTCACAAGGTATGCAGCAACAGCCTGATTACCAGTCCATAGTATATAAAGGCAGAAGATGACGTAAGAAAACCACTAAGGAAAATTAAGTCAAGGAAGGCAGCAGACTCAGATGAGGTTAAAGATGCTGGGTGATTTAAGGGAGAAATAACTCTTAAGGTTACTGACAGAAGTAAGAAGAGAAAGTCATACCCTGGATTCCTGGAGAATAAGCATTCTAGTGCCAGTGTAAAAGAACAAAGGGGACATTTACAACTGTGGGCAGCATAGAGGTAACATACTCTTGTCACATTGCATGAAACTTCTGGAGAGAGTGACTGATAAATTAATATGCAGAGTAGTAAGAAGTAAGATGGGGAAACTAGCAGTTTAGATTCAGATCAAGATACATCACAGCCAACCACTGTCTGCAGTGAGACAAATAGTGGAGAAGCTAGAGCCGAGGAAAACATCTAACTTGGCATTCCTAGACTTAAAGAAAGCACATGACAAGCTCTCAAGAAACCTGATTTCAGCTGTTCTGCAATGGTTCAAAGTCCAAGAAACATTGGTGGCATTCAAGCGGGCTATGTCCAAGGACCCAATGACAAAAGTACAAACAATGCATGGACTTACACAGGGGTTCCCAGTGGGAGTGGGGGTGCACCAGGGTTCAATTCTGAGCTTACTGCTCTTAATAGCTGAGATGGACAACATTAGCAAACAGGCTGGATGAGAAAAATTAACAGAGTTGCTGTATGCAGACAACGTAGTATTACAACCAGACTCTGAACAGGAACATCAGCAAATGGCAGGAGAATGGAATGCAAAACTGAAGGCACAGGGGAAGATGTGAGAAGAGATAAACAATTGTCTTGGTAGTAAATGGGGGAGGTCAGAAGAAGCTGAAAACTGAGACAGAAGGAAAATGGTGGAACAGATTAACATCTTAAAGTAAATGGGAGGGGTAGTTGAGGAGGAAGGAAGTCTGAATGAGGAGTTCAAAGCCAGAATCAGAGATCTGGCACACAGTGTCGGGGGTAGCATGTGCAGAAGACTGCCAAAGAAGGTGAAAAGTGAAATGTACAAACCTGTAGCATGAATAGTTACCTGTATGGAACAGAAACTAGGGCAATGAAGGCAGAACAGTTGAAGAAGCCAGAGATGATGGAGATGAAGTGCCAGAGATAGGTGACAGGATGCACACTGTGGGACAGGTAACAAAATTATGACATCATAGCATAAGTCAATGTAGTTCCAAATGCAGAGATGGTCAAAGAGAACAGATTACAGTGGTTTGGGCACATGTACAGGAAAGAAGATGATTTGGGAAAGACAGGAAAAAGACAAGAGGAAACAAGGTATCCAGAAAGAAATGGACAGCTTGCATGAGTGAAGACCTGTGACAGCTAGGCATGACAGTCAAAGAAGGTAAGAGAGGAACACTGAACTGAGAGAGAGTTGGCATCAGTTAATGTGACACCTTCACCACATATAGAAAAAGGGGGATGAATGATGATGACATTCCTGGAATCTGCATTTATATGATGAAGCATGTCACATTAAGTACCTATGCCACAGAAAGTCAGACGCATGTCGAAATTAGGGGTATCATAATGAGGAAAGCAAATTGTGGGGTGTCATTCTATTGTTCTTGGCAATCAGATTGCCATCAGTGTGTAACAAAAAGGGGGAAAGTGAAGATCACAGAGGGATATATGCAGAAGGCAAGAAATCATATAATGTATGATTCTATCACTAGTGATGATGCAGGGAGACTTCTGCTTCCTATTCTTAAAAAAAATATATATATATATATATATATATATATATATATACCCTAAACGGGAAAAGCTGAAAGACCCAAACATACTTAAAAATTAATAAAGTAGGCCATTCAGACAGGGACAATGCATATGCAACAGAAAAACACGGCAGGGGACACTTTAGAGAAAAAAAAAAAAAACAGCCTGAAAGCAGCATTCCACGATATGAGTCTGAAGGCAGGCAATTCAGAGGTAATTACAGGAAATATTTCTCCCTGCCCAGACAGTGATGGTGGTATCTGAGAACAGACTCCTTGAAGAAATAATAGGTAAAACTAGAACAGGAGTCAATGGTCCAAGAAAAACTTATTAGGACTCACTTAAGGTATGCAGTGCAGGGCAGTCACATATTCCAAAGCAGTAACAGTACTAAATTAGAGAGGATGATAAGTCCTCATGTGCCAACAGGTGTGAATATCTCCAAGACAGAACACAGAAAATGCAGCACAGCTCTTGTATATCGGGCATGAAAACAACAACCATTGGGGCATGTAACCAAGTTTGCTGAATACCTCAGGTCGGTTTTTGTAAATGAACATGAAAATCCATGGCACAAGCTAAGCCCTTCAACAAAGATGAAAGTGATCTTACAGTCTCTCAGTCTGCAGAAGGGAAGTTTTCTAGGTTAAAACCCAAGGCCATTCTGCTGTGATATGGACAATATTACTTACATGCAATGTTTATATTGCACTTAAAAGAAACATAATCCCTTATCACTGTAAAACAACAAGCATTTACCAAAACATAGGCAGAGCAAAAAGGATTCTAACAACCAGTCTCATCTTCTTTTTTGTCCTTTCAAAGCTTCTAGTAAAAGCAGTAACTACTCACATCAGGAATTGTATTAAATTGTATGGTCTCTTCACTGACCAGGAGCATGGGTCCAGAGTCATACTACCTATTAGCAGTTTTCATATCCCAAGCAAATAATACGACTGAGGCTGTGGCCAGTGATGGGCTGTTGGGTGTCACTTTCTTGACCTCACAAAAGCTTTTTATTCTGCATATTCTTAGTATTTTCACTATTTGTCAGTGAATTTCCAACAAAGCCTGTGGTGTTTGCCAAGCAGTGCAGCAGACATTATACCATGAGACCCTTATAAGGATATAAGCATTAGTTCATCCAGACTGACCAGTTATCGCAAAGGACTGGTTTATGGGAGTTTTTAAAGAAAAAATGCTTTTAGCTATTCATAGGTGACTAGATCCAGCCCCTGTTAACAATGTATAAAGCCATTTGCAAAGTTTAGGCTTGCAAGTCAGTTTGCTACAGAAATCAAGATCTCTTTGCACAGGAAGCTATGTGCGCTCTGACCATGGAAGCCATAGTGTTCACTCCAAACATGAGGTGCAGTGCCATGATCCCATTCCAGAAATGTGATGTTGTGGTACCAACACATCAAACTAGTTAATAACCAATGTTCAAAGAATGGAAAACAAAGATTTATCATTTTACCACAGATGCCTTTATTCTAATCTGCAGAACAACCCCTAACTGTTCCTGATATAATCGTACATCTCAGGTGTGGTGTTTGCTTAGTATTTTCTATAATTTGCAGGTAACTGAATAGAAATTACTGCTCAGCTTTGTACTCATTGCAAAAATGTAGAATATAAAGTAAGTCTGAGACTGCTGCCCTTCAGTCTAGTTCCCATACTATGAGCGGCTGTGATCTTTGGAGATAGTCTGGATAAGGATAAGAAGTTTGCCTCTCCTGAAGAAATACTTCAACACTGGATTTCTCAGCTCAGTATTATTGTGGTGAAATTGCAGTTTATTTTCATGCATTCAAGGCTCTCAGAATTGAGTTTCATAATCATGATGTAGAGCTTTGAGGGTGACACTGGTCACTACTACATTGCATGTAAGAAGAAGGTAAATCAATAGTTAGGCTAAGTGTGGGAGATACCATATTTAAATAATTTTATTTGGTTCTACATGTTACTGATTTAGGTAGGAAAAGGAAGATGGTAGAGAGAACACAGCAGGCAGCTGGGGCCATGTTCAGGCAAATTATTAAAGTTAAGTAAAAATTCCATTTCAAGACTGTTTAAAGCATTATCTGCTTCATCGGACATGCTGGTGTGTATCATTTAAACATATTAGGACTTACATTTATAATAATCAAATACAGTCTTCCTTGTAGTATGAATTTTTAGACAGCAAAAGCAATGATCAGATTTATTGATAACACTTGTTTAGTTATCATCATTCTAACAACAATACATTTGTTGTTACACACTGGCCAGTGGTACCACTGTGCACATATGGTGGGGTCAGATGAAGAGCACTACTATACTGGGTGTTGATATTGTGAGGGACACCGAAGACAAACTGGAGAGGACAGGCACGCTGTCATGCAAGGATGTTTAGATTTTATTTAGTGTTTTCAGCAAACACCTTGTCTATTGGGATATAAAGACCACAAAGAATTAGGTACTTTTTGAAAAACAAACCATTGTCACTGCATATGCTTAGCACAGGTGGTCTGCAAAGTCCACATTAAGGGTTTCTTTAAATCTACACTAGCCATTATTAGCATTATGCCTAGAGCAAATCTGCTGTGTCAGGTGTGAACCTGTCATGATGCCCAGCCTTACCCAGTGCTGGACAAGTGATGTACAGCATCCATGTAACAAAAAGGAGAAAAGAACATTAAAACTGTGACAAAGATCTTCTGTGACCATAACGGATTTCATGTATATTTGACTCAGTATGCACTGCCTGTGTTTTTGCTTTCTTGTTAGCAAAATATGTCATACTTTCAAGGGTAACCAGATGTTTATGTGAATTTGGAGGTGTACAAATGAATAATAATAATGGTGGGGCATAAACAAATTTATTTTCTTTTTGTCTAGAATGTGAAATATATTTAGTATGTTACGGTGACAGAAGAAATGCACTTCACAGTTTGAAAATAAATTGCACATTTTGGTTAATATCAGTGAAGTACTTGCTTAAAATAAGCAGACTGACAATATACTGCAAAAATACTGTAACTGATTTCACGATTACTTCTGTGACAAAATGCTGTACTTGTGTAGTACGCTTATAATGAATCAATTTAGTCAGCAATGCAACTACACCAAAATGACATTTTACAGTGCTTTTAAACCATCAAGAAATTTTGCAGTTACTATTTTTATACCACTGAAAAGGCTGGTGTGCTTTAAATTTACAGTTCTTAGGCTTTGTTGACAAAACTTGAAGACCATATGGAATGCTGAGTTGTTCCTGCTATTTTAGCACATTATGTCTTAGTAATAATGTATATATGCTCAAGAAACTGTTAAATATAAATGGATTGCAATTTTCTTTTTTGACAGGAAGGTAAAGAATGTAGTTAAAAGCATATTGAAATTCTACAGTATATAATCTGCACAGATTTTATGAATTTTCATGAGCCACAATTAGCAAATCGTGAAAAATTCATGAATAATATGACATCAGTGACATTATTTTCTGTACAAGAATGAAATAATTTTGCAGCCTATGTATAGAAAAAGACTATATTTTCTAGTCAAATTTACATGCAAATGTCAAACACAAAAACACTAATTACTTTTTGTGTGTGTTAGAGCTAGAATATATTTATTTGCAAAAATATTAAAATGTTTACTAATCGTTTAGTGAATGATAAACCTGAAATCATATTCCCTTATGAAAAAGTTTCATAATAAATTCAAATAAAACAGAAATAATTTTTAGATATATTATTTTCAGATATGTTTTGTCATTAAGGTATAGGAGAAAGAAAGTTTGTAAATTAAAATGGTGCCTGTCATTTAATACATCTACTACTACTACACTTACTGACTATATAGCACAGCCAAAATAAAAATGTACTCGCGTTATTCCACAGCAGATTTTATGTTAATGCAGTGGTAATATTTTAAGCAAGAACTCTTCAATGTTTCACTGTATTAATTCCTGGCGGGCAACCTTTTCTGCCTTATTGGGAAGCCAGCCTCAGGTATTTGCTAAAGCTGGCAGCCTCTCATCTTTTCTAGCCCCTTCCTTATTCTCCAACGTGATCTCCTCCTCCATTCTCTGGACCGTTACATTTTGCTTCTTCTCACTTCTTTCTCTCTGTTCACAATCGGCCTTCTTCTCTTAACTTCCTCTACAATGGCACTACTCCCCATTTTTATTCATTCATTTATTTTATTCTGCTGCATCAGATGATATCGCTATTCTCTTATGTTCTACCTAACCTATGTAATCCAAGCCAGGCTTGCAGAGTTTACCCCGATACACAGCAGGCACATGGCAGTGAAGCTAATCCTGGAAAGGGCACGAACCCATGACAGGGCATGTAGACTCACTCACTGTAACACAGCTACAGGCAGTCGGGAGAAATACCAGTTTTCCATATTTATTTATTTTTTATTATATGCATTTGTTGACCATGCAGGTTCAGTGGACAGAAATGTTTCTTTTAATGAGTAACAGGGGAAATACTTTTTGATTAACTTACTTGCTCAGAGTCACATAACAGGCAAATGGAGGTGCAGAATTGTGCAACAACCCCCTTTAATTATGCACAGTAAAGCAATTCATTGAATGTACTTTACCTTTCATTTCAGTATGACATATACTGGATTCCTATTGAAAGTGTAGCTGTTTTATGATTGACCCTAATAGATGTGATCACAAAACACTGTAAGCTGATGATAAGCAGCAAATATTTCTAAAAGGTCTTTTTACAAGGAGACAGGCCCTCTGCAAGTCTCATCATAGGAGGCTGTGCTGGCATGTCCTTTTTACTTACACAGAACAGGCTCCAAGATAACGTCATCTCAGACAAAGGAGAGTCTCTCTGGGCACATACTCTGTCTCAGAAAGCAACTGCAAAGCACAGTGTGTGTGTGTGTGTGTGTGTCTAAACATTTTTATTTTAATGCTCTACCTCATCTCTGTCTCTATCAACCCTGTCACATCTTCTCAACTTAGTTTATGCCCTCTTGAATACCTCCATAGATTCCCTCTCCAGCATATATTTCTATGTTCTTTCCAATGGTTTCACAACCCTATCAATAAAAAAGTTATTTTTAAGATCCAGGGAATATTTGGTTCCTGCAGTCTGTTGCCTGTACCCTCTGTTCTCCCTGTTCAGAATTATTCCTTACATCTCCCTGATATGATAATGTGTACTCAAATCATGATCCCTTGTCTCTTTAAGTCTTTAATAAGAAGAAATCCTGCTTCTTTAGTAGATGGTTACATCCTTTCTCGTCTGTCCATACCACCCTGCTGGTGACTTTCTTCTGGACTCCTTTTAACAAACTGATACCCTTCTTATTTTATGTCCTCTAGAAATGAGCACTGTGTTCAAGACTTGGCCAAACCAAGCCCTGGAAGAGTGAGAATATTATTTTTTTGTTTTTTGGAGTACATTAATCAGATGCTAAACCCTAGAAATTTGTGTGTTGCTGCTACAACCCCCCCCCCTTGTAGTTCATTTCAGATGTGGTCAGCACTTACTGTTTCTCTTCCTTGACAAATGCCATCAATTCTACTATCCCCAGATGACGCTTCATTCCAAGGGGTGCTGCGGGCTAGGTGTAGTACATTGTATTTGCCTGTTGTGAGCCTCAGGTAACCACTTTTATGCTCACTTGTTTAGCCTTTCCAAATCCTTCTTTAGACTTTTCAACTCTTTCAACTTTTGTGGTCTGCACTGTAGTGGTAGAACAGGTAGCTTACATCCTTCTAGGTTGGGAACTGCTGATTGAGGGCTCAGTGTCTGTTATTCTAAAAGTGTATTAATTCTGGTTTAAGCACTTGGGCTTTCAGGCCAGTTATTTTACATTAAGAGGGTTCATGGTCTGCACTCTTGTGGGAGGAGAGGCTGGACTCTGCCCTTCTAAGCTGGGAATTTCTGGTTAAAGGCTTATAGTGCATGCATATCTGAACTGCTTCTTACTGAAGTTGGTGCGCCTTGTTTGCTGTGGCATAGACTGGATTCGGGCCTGCTGGATCTAGCTTTGTTTGTGTAACTTGAGCACTAATCCAGGCATTCTCTAAAGTATTCAATTGTATTTATTACTGCTTGGTAGTAACTTGATTAAAGTGTAGCTATCATTCTAAGTCTTTTGGATTAAGCACTTGGGCTTCAGACCAGTTGTTTTACATTAGGAAGGTTTGTGGCATGCACTGTGGTGGCAGGACAGGTAGCTTTTATCCTTCTAAGTTGGGAGCTGCTGATTGAGAGCCCAGTGTCTGTTATTCTTAAAGTGTATTAGTTCTGGTTTAAGCACTTGGGCTTCAGGCCAGTTATTTTACATTAAGAAGATTCATGGTCTGCACTCTTGTGGGAGAGGAGGCTGGACTCTGCCCTTCTGAGCTGGGAATTTCTGGTTAAAGGTTTATAGTGCCTGAATATTTGAACTGTATCTTATTGAAATTGGTACACCTTATTTGCTGTAGCATAGACTAGATCCAGGCCTGCTGAATCTAGCTTTGTTTATATGCTTGTTGTTTGTTTGCTTGTTATTTCCCTGGAACTCTAATTCCACCTAATATGCGGCTTCTCAGCACTTCTGTGGATCACTAGTGATATCTGCATTGCTTACTGTACTTATTTCCTTGTTTCACTTGAAAGAAAGTTACTGTTTGTCGTTTTTGCATTTAAGTTACCTGTAACACATTGCACTTAAGTTACCTGGCACTTGCTCACTAAAGCAATTATATAAGTCAGCACTAAAAATTAAAAGCACTACACCCTCACTCCCCACTGGCCCTTGTTTTCATTTATTAAGGAATTCCCAATATTATTCTAGCATGTCCAAAGGTCAGTTGTCAATCTCCTCTCCGGTCCAGCTGGTGAATCTGGGAATCTTGAGGCAATGTTACAACTGCCTCATGTACACAGACAACCCTCTCCTCCTCCCAACAAATTCCAACCCATGTGAGAGATGCAACCATATAGCCAAACTGGAGGCTAAGCTCTCTCAACTCAGTACTGGCATAACCAGTCAGGAGGAGAAGGAAACCACACTCACTACAATTCCAGTCTCACATAGACCTACCACGACAGCAAACCAAACACATAATCACACAAAAACATACTCGGAGGCTCTAAATAAAGATCTGCCTAAGCAGCAGAGACCTCCAAAGCAGACACCCAAGCAACCGCTACCCCAAAACAAAACACGTGCAACACATATCTCACAAAGCCAGTGTGCCGAACAGTCACAGCCCTTAAGACTAAACAACACACCTGATACACTTGTAATACGTGACTATCGTCAGGCACACTGACGTCCCGCTCACCAGGCTGAACAAGGAGAAGGTCACGGTGAGCAGCCTGTCGGGCGCTAGGATCCGCCACATAACACAAGCACTCAGGTCACTCCAAGGCAAGTACAAATATGACTCAGTCATTGTCCATGCTGGTGTGAATGACCTGAGACGTACCTCCCTGGACTACATGAAAAGAGACATAAAGGAGCTCTCTGAGCATGTAGCCCAGGCCAGTATGACCCTGACCTTGAGTAGCATCTTACCCTCACCAAGAATGATGCCACAATATGAAGACAAGATGATCAATTTCAACAATTGGCTTAAGTACTGGTGTCATTCAAAGGGGATCCAATGCCTGTCAGCTTGGGATGATATGCTCGACAAGCCATGATGCTTCGCTAGGGACGGCTTGCACCTGTCACCCCTGGGCTTTCGGATACTGGCAAAGGCTCTTGCTACCCCCATAGTGCCTTTTTTAGGCAAGGCTCAAAAGACAACCCACCTCCATAGGTATCACAAGGGATAAGAAACTAAGAGTAATGCTACTCAACGCCAGAAGTCTAAACCTCAAGATGCACGCACTCGAAACTCTCCTTACCATGGAGAACATCGATATAGGTGCAGTAACAGAAACCTGGTTCAGGGCTCCCTAAAGCACCCCAGCACTACAAGGTTATACCTCATACCATGCTTTTCGGCCCCAAAACTTGGATCGAACCACAAAAGGAGGGGGAGTATCGATATTCATCAAAGATACCCACACCTCCAGGTTGGTGGCAAAGCACGAAGCATCAGAGACTATCCATGTGCAACTAACAGTGGGTAAAACTGCCTTCCAGTTTATAGCCTGCTACAGACCACCCTCCCAAACCCAGGAACCCCACTCAGCCTTCCTGAGAACACTGGAAAATATGAAGGTCTCTCCAAACACCATTATATTGGACGACTTCAACCACCCAAACATAGACTGGGAGCATTACTCTAGCTCCAACACCCTAGCCCAAAGATTCCTAGAATTTATAAACTCAAATGCTATGGAACAACTTGTTACCACTCCCACAAGAGGGGAAAACATACTGGACCTGATCATCATCAACATGGGGACTCTATGCTCCATACCAGAAGTGTATCCCTCACTGGTAAGATCAGACCATAAACTAATCTCACTGGATATTCACATCCCGACCCCACCCCCTGCCCAGAAAACCACAGTGAAAAACTTCTCTAAAGCAAATTTCACACTCCTCAAAACCGAGGTGGAATCCTTCAAAGCCCCGGCCTGTGGAAAATACGGCCCAGACCGCAGAATCCTTTATAAACGCATTCTATGAACACCTTCAGGAATGCATGGATCATGCGATCCCAAATAAAACCAAGACCCAATCCTCCAAAGGCAGACGTCCTGTCTGGTGGACCCCAGCCATAAACAAACTATACAATAGAAGGAGGAAGCTACTAAATGATAGAGCAAAATCCCAAAAAGGGAAGGCATCACTGATCAGTATTAGCAAAAAACTACGGGCACTCAAAATTGTCTAAGACCAGCTTCGAGAGAAAAATTGCACAGGACACTAAGGATAATCACAAGGCTTTCTTTAGTTATGTTAGGAACCTGGGTGGTAATTCCCAGATATGCTCAGAATTAGTCGAAAATGACAAAAAATACACTGAACCCACAGACATTGCCAACATCCTAGCTGACAGGTTCAGCGCAAACTTCTCCCCCCATCCCCACCAAAAGGGCAAATATTTATCCCAGCAGAGTGCTGCCCCCCTGACATCTCAGATGCTCAAGTAAGAGCCACCCTCTCCAAAGCAAAAAACACAGCATCAATGGGACCAGAAAGTGTCCCGGGCTGCGTCCTACATGAACTCCAAGAAGAGCTAAACCCAAACATAAAACTACTGTTCAATCTCAGCCTTACTACAGGATATGTGCCCAAAGAGTGGCATACAGCAACAGTGGTCCCTCTCCATAAAGGTGGTGCCTCAACGGATCCTGGAAACTATCGCCCCATAAGCCTGACTAGCTTGGTCTGCAAAGCTATGGAAAGGATCATCATGGACCTCATAAATAAAGATATTGGGGACCTACAGACACTGGATCCTACCCAGTTCAGCTTTGTTAAGGGCAGATCCTGCCTCTTAAACCTGGTTGATTTCTTTGAAACAGTCACCAAGGCCATTGACGAGGGAAAGGTGGTCGACACAGCCTACCTGGACCTTGCAGAAGCCTTCGATACAATACCCCACTCGGGCATTATAGATAAGCTCACCAGCTTAAATATAAACCCCTATGTCACTAGATGGATTGCAAACTGGCTCAAGGACAGAACCCACATGGTTAGAATTGCTGGAGCCATGTCAGACTCCAAACCAGTTACAAGTGGTGTCCCACAAGGCTCAGTCCTGCGACCTCTCTTGTTCGGTATATATTTCTCAGAGGTACAGGCCAACACGGAAGGACTGCGGCTGACCAAGTTCGCAGATGACTGCAAACTGGGCGCCATAATCGACTCTCCAGCCGACACAAGCATCCTCCAAAAGGGCCTCATAGAAACAGACAACTGGTGCCAGAGCCATGGCCTCAAGCTAAATGCCAAAAAGTGTATAGTCATCCCCTTTGGCAAAAACAAAGTGCCCACAAATTACCATATAGGTGGTAATCCATCAAGTACAGAAGAAGTAATTAGGGACCTGGGGACCCAAGTTGATAGCAATCTCTCATTTGACAACCACGTGGCCAAAGTGGTTAGAAAAACATTTTATATAGCCCACCTAATCATGAAGGGATTCACATCTAGATCAGGGGAGGTCATTATGCCTCTTTACTCATCCCTCATCAGGCCCATAATTGAGTACAATGCCCCTTTTGGGATGTACCTTACCAGACACCTGCAGCAACTGGAAAGACCCCAAAAGTACCTCACCAAGAGGATCAAAGGGCTCAAACAGATGCCATATGCTGCCCGGTTAAAGAAACTCCAGCTCTACTCAGTGGCATACCGCCTGTTCAGAATCGATCTGTGCCTGATGTATAAAGCCATGTCCAACCCAGAATTAATGGACATGCTGCACCTCAGAAAATCCAAATCCCATCGAGCTATGCGCTCGAGAGACTTGAACCTCAGCACTGAAATAAATAGGACATGATGGAGGGACAGATTCATAACCCAGAGGCTCCCTTGACTCTGGAATAAAATCCCAGTCCATGTTAGGCAGAGTCCCTCATTGACTCTATTCAAGAGGAATCTTGATGAGTGGATGGGAGACCGTAGGTTTACCCTGGGTATCAATTCTGTGTCACTGTTAGACAGAGGCACAGTATTCTAACCTCGAAAAAGGGCATAGCAAAATAAATTTAAAATGGGTGGCAAAAGCCAAACACATTCTGGCTAGGTTTATAAATGCCCTAGGGCAGATAGCCTAGTATGAACCTATGAACTCCACCCCCTTGTATCTCTCTTTCTGACATCATCAAAGAGGTTAGACCCTTGTGCTGTTTTGTTTGAAGCAAATAATGATGGTGTAATGCAAAGACTGACCCTTAACCCCTGGGGCACTGTACTGCATATTCCATTTTATGGCATTATGAGAAAGTCATTATTATTATAACCGTAGATCGCTGTTTTTTTCTTTTTGCTAACTTTATTTTCTTACTTTTTTATGTAATGAAGGGTGGCCTAATGATCACTGTCACAGTACATTAGCCTGATTAAAAGTCTCTGTATGTCTATATTAATAAGCTACTCTTTCAAGTAAGATATCATGATGTATATATATATTATATTCACATCAAACTATTGTGTGTCCCACTAGCAAACAGAGAAAACTAAACTGCTGAAATTATCGATAGCGGTAAAACAAAACCTCCCAAAATGATGTCAATGTGTGCATTTTGAACATACCCAATAATGTGGTTAGGTAAATTGGACATTTCATTCAGTTTTTCTGGTTGCAGATCTTTGCAAACAACACAGATAGGTTTCTCATCATTCCACAACAGGCGTCTCAATAAACAGTTGTAGAGTAGTAGCTGCCTGTATGAGAAATACAAGTTTTGGTAATCTTATAGCAGCAGCTATAGAGGAACTGAGCATCTGCTGATATAAATAAAATACGGCCATTCAACAAGTTTTCAGACAAACAAAAAGAGGTGAAACCAAATGTGTTTCTTCCCCTCTCCCAGATGAGGTCTATTTAGGTGGTGAGAATTTAGCAACTGAATACAAGGAGGTCTGAATTTCACTGGTATCTGATAGCCTTGCCTCATCTTAAAATACTGTTTAATAACCATTATCCGTTGTTTTTTTTTTTTCAAAAACATTTTTATTTTGTTTTGATTATAAACATTTGCAAATGTACATATAACAAATATAATAAAACAATAACAAAAACTATTTACAATATTTACATTCATCCATGATAAACAATCATTTTATCCATGAGAAGTTATCAGTATTTGTTCAAAAGGTTTTCCATTTTTTGCCATGCTATTTTTCTATGAGTAATGTTATGAGTTCTATAACAAATGATTTGCTGTTCTTTTTTAAAAACAACTTTTGCTAAATTAATAAAATGTTTAAACATCAAATCATGCTTACTTTTCCGGTTCAAAGTAATAACTTTTCTGGTAATTGCAGGAATTGACCAGAGTAACTGAATCTGAGATTTAGGTATTACATTAGGTATAAGAACATTGAATAGGATTAGTGGGTTAGAAATATGACAGTTATCAAACCATAAAGCATTTACAAAATATCTGAAGTTTTTCCAGTATTGAACATTTCTACATTCAATGAACATGTGAACTCAGTTGGCCTCTAGTAATTCATCACATTTCCAAACTTTACTTTCATTGTTTTTGAGCATAAGATTTATTTTATGTGATGTATAGAAACTCCTATACATAAATTTCCATGTATACAATTTCCACTATAATGAAGAAGAGGTACCATACGTATAATTCAATAATCTTTTGGATTCATCAGATATTTGTTCTCCATTAATCTTTACATAGTAATTCCAAAAATCTGAGTCAAACTTCAGAGTGTCTTCTCTTAGTATCTAAGATAGGCGAGATACTTAATTTCTGATTATCTGTCTTTTCAAGACACGTAATAAAAAGCTGAATCTAACTAGGTATAGATTCAGTCTCTAGGTTGATTGATACTCGCATTTTGTTTTCTATGAATTGCCATAATGAGTGTATAAAAAAACGTCTTGACTATTATCAAAACTACATAAAAGAGAGTTTAGTGGTTTAATACTCTTATTTTCAATAAACTGATGCCAGAATATCAAGTTATTTTCCTTTAATTTCTGCATCACATTGATGTTGAAAGAATCTAGCAATCAGGGGAGTATGCTATAGGGAATATAAGAAATAGAAATTGTTTAATGTTGTAATTACAATCAATTATATTTTTTAAAGTTATTAAATATTTGATTAATACCATAAGAAAAATGATCAAACGTTTTATTAAATACACAAAATTCATATAAAAGCCAATGAACTCAACTATTCCATATTGTTCCTTAAATTGATTTTCTATAGTTCTGACATCAGTTATATGAATCTCATGTATTGTATTCCAGCCAGATATATAGGTAGGTGTGATCCAGTGTAATATTTCATTAATTATAACTTATTTGGAATAAAGATCTAAGCTAGGGAATGCTATCTCATTACTGTTCCAAGCTCTAATGTGCCATTTATATGTAATCCTAGGTTTTAAGGGAAACCATAAAAATTTATGTAGCATGGAATTTAAATTTTTAAATACGTTTTTGGGAGGGGTAGTATCAATGACTATATATAAAACAACATTTTAGGTACAATTATTATTTTAATTAAAGAGAGCCTATCCTCCATTGTGAAGAAAATTTTATTCCATATTTTGATTAGTTCACTAATGGTGGTTATTAAATTATTGTAGTTTAGTTTAACAGACTCTCTGCATGCACTCTTTATACTGACACCCAAATATTCTAATACATCATTCTCCCAATTAAACAGGCTATTCCCTCTTAGGTTTTTGTTGATATTTTTGTTAATTAGTAATGTTTTAGATTTATTATGATTAAATTTAAGCCCTGAAATTCTTTCTAACTTGCTTAAGGTATTATAACATCATGCAAAGAACCATAAATAGCACCCAGCGTTAACAACATATCATCATCAGATAATTGTATCTTAGGACAGTAGTCCATATTAATTTGAAAGCATTTTATATTTTGCTTGTTTCTGATATATGTAGCAAAATGTTCCATTGAAAGATCAAACAATAATGGTGACAAAGGGCAATCTTGTCTAGTTCCCTTGAAGATTTCTGGTGGTGAGGCTAGACATGATCCGATTTTCTCATAAGCTTGTGCCCCACTATAAATTTTCATTAATAAATTGATAAAATCTGAAGAGAATTCAAAACCAATCAGAATTCTTTGTAAATAAGACCAACTAATAGAATCAAAAGCCTTTTCTATGTCTAGGCTGATAGTTGTTTTTTTGTATTTGCATGCTATGTCTATTAATGATAGTAATTTAATAATGTTATCCTGCACTTTTCTATGAAGAATGAACCCTGTCTGATCATTATGCATTAGATTAGATAATATTTTTTATCCTATTAGCTAATATTGTCATGAAAATGTTATAATCAGTGTTTAGTAATGAAATTGGCCTATATGAATCACATGATTTGGGGTCCTTACCTTGTTTTAATATGGGGGAGATAACTATTTCCAGGATGGGGGTATTATACATTTTTTGCTTAACCATAGTAAAGGCACTCATCATTCTCTTTATTACATATTCAGGAAAAATCTTATATATTTCAGGAATTATTCCATCCAGTCCTGGAGCTTTATTATCTTTTAAATTTTTTATTTACTCTTTTACTTCTGTTAGTGTTATTTGTTTATTTAATATGTTATTTTGTTGCATTGACACCTTAGTAGTTATATTTTGTTGAAGAAAAGTATTTATTACATTATCTGTCTCCAAACATGGTGTGTTATTATTTCTATATTTATAGTAGTTTTTAAACACTTCTAATATGCCCATTAAGTTGGATGCACTCTTAAATGAACCATCACTTTTATATTTAATCTCATTAATAAGATTTTTTTTTTGGATCTTACTGCTATTTTATGTAGATATTTGGGATTTACAGCATAAGATTGTAATTAAACTTTTTCCAGGTTTATGGCTACCTTATGATTTAGAATATCTAAGTATTTTTGATTTAACTTAGTAATTTCATTATGTGCTTTATTTGGTTTTGCATCCATTTTTATCTTGTCTGTGTTTTTTTGTAAGTCTAAAAGCTGTTTGTCCTACTCTCTCCTTTTTTAAGGCACCAAGATTTTATTCTACCATATATATATATATATATATATATATATATATATATATATACACACACAAACTTTAAAGGTGTCCCATAGTATAGTATCAGTCACTTACTTCACCATTATCATTTGTTTCCATAAACATGTTTATTTCTTTCATTATCCATTCCTTAAAGTCATTTAACTTAGTTATGTAAGCAGGAATTCTCTGTAGAAATCTTAACTCATCTGTATGTGTAGTTAATGTAAAGTTTATAGCGTTATGGTCCAAATCTGGACAAGTCATTATAGATACGTCACTTATTTTAGAGTATATATTATTTGATACAAAGACCTTATCAATATTTATGTACCAAACCAATATGAATAGTGAGTACAGAATAAGGAATAATTTTCTCATAGTCCATGTATATCTTTAAGGTTCATCTGGTTTGTAAAGTCATTTAACTTCTTGGCTTGAGATGTTAGTTTTATTTTACCATTTTTAGAAGTATCATTGCCTGATAATAGGCAGCTAAAATCACCTGTTGCTATAATTTTCCCTTTTGCATTTAAAGTAATCCGGTCTAGATATTTGTCAACATATTTAGTACTCACTCCTGGTATCGAGTATGTGTTAATCAAAGTATAACACTTCCTATTGATTTCCAAAATAACCATGCTTAGCATTCCATCTTTATCTGAAATTGTATCTATAATTCTTGGCATAGTATAAGTATTATTCCATAGAATAAGAGTGCCCCTTCTCAGTCTTAAAACATGAATCAGCCAGAATGGTATAGCAATTGAATGAGTATTTTTGTAGATCTTTTTTTAATAGATGGGTTTCCTATAAAAAGATGATCTGGGCGTTATGCATTTTGATATATTAAAGCAAACCAGCTCTTTTGACATTATTGTTCAAACCACTAATATTTAATGATAAACATTTATAAGCTATTGACTATATATATATATGTTACTACCCTCTTTAATGTTGACTTGAAATCTAATGAAAACTTACTTATCATGGATGTATAACATGTATTAAGCACTACTTTCAAAAAACCCCAAGCTATTTACAAACACATACATAAAACATAACTAAACCATTCATCCACCACCTCTCCAATACCAAACAACACCAATTATCCATCTCTGCTTAGAATATAGTATAAAAACAAAGAAAAAAAGCATTATGAAAGCAACTAAAGAAATCTGAATCCATGAAATATACATTACAATGAGAGTGTCCAATATATCTGAAGCTATATGAATGTCACATATGATAATAGTACCTCTAATATGTAGATATGTCAAAAATACACATCAGATCAAAGTATGTATAAACATTAGAAGTTGAATGTTAAGAAGATTGTCATTTCCAAGACTTTTCAAGAAACATCAGATAATTTAACCATTTTTCAATCATCTATCTAACATTTTTCCTGTAAGAATCTGTTGAATATATATATATATATATATATATATATATATATATATATATATATATATATATATATATATATAAACACATATTACAACATAACTGTCATATTTTGCAATTATACACATATTACTCATATATATTAACAATATCATCAGGAAGGGGGAAAGAGAGAGAGAGAAAGGGGCCTCACAACCCCCTGTTTAGTTACTAAAGGTTTAGTTATATAACATAAGTCTGATGTTAATATGCATAATGAGTTTTCTAATGCAGCTCCTAGTTCATTGGATGTCATTTAGTTACTGATAGTGTCATTGAATCTGCAGAATGTATGCATCTATAAGAGAACATAGGCATTTTCAAAGGAGCTAAACACTTATCAGAACTAATTATTTACCATTTAAAGTATCTAGTGAAGGATAACAGAATTTCAAGAGAAGAGAATTCTAAGTATAACCATTTAACAAGTTCAAAAGGTGAAATGTGTCATCACTGTTGTTTCCTCAAGCTGCACCTTCATAAACTTGTTAGAAAGTATCTAAATAGGCTCATGCACAACAGACATTGTCTCTAGTGAAGAAAAAAGCATTTTTGGTGGGAAATTCAGATCTTGAAGCATTTAGAGTTTACAGAAAGCAATAAAAATAAAAATAAAAATAAAAAAAACACTCAAGCTGCCTTGTCAGTATATGTCATGAATCTCCACAATAAGAACAGTCACACAGACCACCAGTTTCCCCATAAAATATCAACATCATGAAAAAAATTAACCCTTTCATATAAAAACAGCTATTTAGAAGTAAGCTGCCTCAAATCAGAAATCATATAACATTTCAATTATGTATCCATCAGTTAACCAGGCCAGAGACAGAGAAAAAAAAGGGATCTTAGTGTGTGTGTGTGTGTGTGTGTGTGTGTGTGTGTGTGTGTGTGTGTATGTATATATATGTGTGTATGTGTATATGTATGTATATATATATATATATATATATATATATGTGTATATATATATATATATATATATGTGTGTGTGTGTATATATATATATATATATATATATATATATATATTTAGCTGTCTATAAAACACCTTTAATGTACTGTATTAATGTTTAAATGTATCTAAACAGAGAGTCAAACATCTAATTAGAAACACATTGCTACCCCACCACTGACCCACTAGAAATAAATGCACTTTGGTATTAAGTCAAATTATACTATTACTGAAGAATTAGAAGACATACATCATTTGTAGTTATTTAAAAGGGAAAAGTATGTAAAGTACTTATAATGGGGAAAATAGAGAAAAGGAACATTGGTAACAAAAAAGAATAGGAAGAAAGAAGAGAAAGAGAATGTTATTTAAATGTATTTATTTTATTTTACATTTGATAACCAGGGGTGTCTGACTGAGCCAAAAAGGCCCTTTTTCAGCAGAGGCCCGGGGAGAATAGCTCCACACAGAAAAATAATTACAGATACATTTAGATATTTAGACATGATCAGTATACACACAAATTACAATAGACATGTTTTTACAGTGGTATGCAGCACATCAACAGTTACAGTGGAGAGAAGAAACAAGAAAATATTAATTTAAAAATAAAGGTAATTAATAGATTTGTGGTGTACAGCTGACATTTGGAACATAGGTAGAATACATACACAGTACATAGGTACAGTACATAAATTGTACATTAGCCAGAGTTTGTGAATAAGAGTTAGAACTGCTATCAAGTACTGTAGGCTTAGTATGTGTACCTTATCTGCTTTCACTAGCCTGGGGAACAGTCATTACACTGCCAACTTTGCTTGAGATGTTGCGTAATGAGGTTTTTAAAGGAGGCTATGGATGATGTGTTTGTATGCTAGTAGGGACAGAGTTCCATTTTTTAGCCACTGAACTACTATATAGTGTGTCTCCAAAGCCATTATAGCTATTGGCGACTTCTAGTAGTAGTTTGCTTGATGATCTAAGAGGCCTTTTGGCTGAGTGGTGTACTAGGTTTTTGAGGGCAGGACACTTATTGGGGAGGTAATAGATAGAGCAACAGAGGCAGACCTGATTGTAGGTTAGGAGGTTGGGTGGTTCAAGCCAGTAGAGCTGGCTCAAAGCAGTACAGCGATGAGTTCTATATGACCATTTTGCAGTAAAGTGGGAAATTTTGTTATAGCAGGCTTCCATTTTGCATAGTTCAGTTTTGTTGAGATTAGTCAGAATGGGAGATGCATAGAGTAGGGTGGATAGAAGCTGGAAGCGAGCAATGGCTAATCTTGTGTTGTTGGTAAGAAATGGTTTGATACGGTAGAGTGATCCTAGTTTGGTATGTTCTTTTTAATAGTTAAGTTGAGATGAGTATCAAATTTTAGGTGGGAGTCTATGGTTATTCCCAATAGCTTAGCCTGTGCCACTGGAGTGATTGGAGTAGCATTTGTGGAGTAGATAGTGAATTGACTGTTATCAGTGTTTTTGTTAGAAGTGGTTATATTCATAAGCTGAGTTTTCTTTGGCTTAAGGATAAGTTGGGCTTTGGTAAGATGTTTTTTAATGTCCGAGAATGCTAGTTGAGTTGTTTGCCGAAGGGTGGAAATATTTTGTGTAGCACAGATTAAGGTAGTATTATCTGCATAATGAATGATAGATGCATGCTGTGTGGAGGTATGGAGGTCATTTGTGAAAATTGTGAATAGTAGTGGTCCTAAGATGGAACCCTGTGGGACTCCTATGGTTATGGGCGGCTGAGGAGAGAGAGAATTTTCCCATTTCACAGCCTGGTACCTGTCAGTTAAGCAGCTTTGAAACTAGGCAAGAGTGGAATTTTATAGGTGATATTGGTTTAGTTTGTTTAGCAGGATTTGGTGCAAGACTGTATCAAATGCTTTGGACATATCCAAAAAAAGAGTTGACACTGGCAGGCCTTCATTTTTGAGATGGTTTATTGTGTCTGTGACGCTGAAGAGGGCTGTAGTGGTACTATGGGCAGGTATGAAACCATGGTGAGTAGGTGACAGGATGTTGTTGTCTAGGAGATATTTTAGCACCTGGGTATAGATGTATTTTTCTAGGATTTTGGTCAGAGGGGAAGAGTATAGCAATGCATCTATAGTTATTAAGTTCAGTAGAGGTCCCACCTTTATGTATGGGTGTAACATAGGATATTTTCTAGAGTTTGGGCACATAGTTTTCAACAACTGATCTGTTTATGAGATTGGGATAGCAATAGCATCTGCTATGAGTTTCAAAAAATAGCTGGGGAGTAGGTCGACTGCTGTTGAGGTTTTTAGTTTGGAGAGCATGCTTTTGATTGAGGTGGTGGAAACTGTTTTGAGGGTAAAGCTATATTAGTATTATTTGTGTTGGGGGGATAGTGAGGTTGGAACTATCCTGTGATACTAAGGAAAGAATTGAGGTCACAAAGTGGGAGTTGAATTGTATTTTGATGGGTACTTTAATGTCAGGGGTGGTTGGTTTGGGGGTAGCCTGTTGGGTAGATTTTAGTAGCTGGTTTACATTATTCCAAAATTTTTGGGGGTTGTGTTGGTATTTAGTTTGTAATGTTCCTATATCTGTTTAGTTCATGTAGTAGGATTTATTTGTCCAGCCTAATGCATTTTTTTGCACGGTTGCACAGTTCTTGGTACCTAGTTAGACTTTGTGTTTCTTTGGTTTTTTGATAGTAAAGCCAGGCAGTGTCTCTGGACTTGAGGATTTGTTTGCCTTCTTTACTGAGCCAAGGGTTTGGAGAGGTTCTAACCTTGATTTTGCACAATGGAGCAACAGTGTCTAGGTGTTGTTGAAATGTTTTGTTGAAATATGCTATAGCCTGATCAAGTGGAAGGGTTTTGGGGGGGGGGTCAAGTTACAGTTAGACAGTAGAGTATTGAGGACCTCAGGAGAGAATTTATTTTGTGTTTCTAGTGGATTTATAGTTAGTGGTTTTGCATAGGCTTGTTCTACTACATATAAGGTATATTATGTTGTGGTCACTTAAGGTATCTGGGAGACTGCCTCTGTGGGGGTACAATGTGGGGTTTTTAGTTAGGACCCAGTCAAGGATGGATTCCCTTTTAGATTTTTTATCACATCTAGCTGGAATTTGGACTAGCTGCTGGTAGCCATGGAGATTTATTAGATTACTTGGTGGTTCTGATATACAGGTGAACCAATCTAGGTTGAAATCCCCCAGAAAAAGAGTGTCTTGTGAGTATGTGGCAGAACACCAGGATAAGAAGTCTTCAAGGCTAGCAGGTGTATTACCAGGTGGAATACAGATCACAATCATGGTGATGATCTTTTTAGGGTGAGGTTGACGTTGTGAGATAAGTATGTCCCAATTACTGAGGGAGGGGCAAGAGTTTGGTATTTGACGTAAAGTTTACTTGGACTTATACAGTAAAGCAGTTCCACCCCCTTTACGGAGTGGTCTGTCTTGTCCAATGATATTGTAGCCAGTAGGGAGAACTGAGTTAACTATGTTTTTATTTAGCCAGGTTTCTGTTAAAGCAACTATGTCTGGGAAGTAGTGTGCTGTTGTGGCCTACAGTTCAGGTATTTTATTTTTGATACTTCTAATATTAATATTTAGCACTAAAAGATGGTTAGTTTTACTGCTGTTGATTTGTCCAGGGATGAAGACAGTGGGGGTATTATGTTCTGATCATTAGGTTGGTGAAGTTTTTGTTGGACAGGATGGATTTGGGCCTGGGTTGGGGTGGATGTTCCCACTTATGGCGAGCCTGGTGTTGAAATGGCGATACATATGTTTGAGTTTGGTGACGAGTGTGAGAAAGTATTATGTTTTTTGGAGAAGGAATGAGAGCATATCTGTTTAGTTTTGAACTGATCAGTTATGTAGCTCTTAAACAATTGTGGGCAGATATTATTATAATGTGTGGTGTCTGTATATGAGTGCATAATATGGTGTTGTGCTACTAAGTTTAGGGATATTGCTAGAGTGATAATTTGTGGAGTTATAAAGAATTATAAGTAGACAGAATAGATTTAGTTGTGTGATAGTCATGGTTATAAAGTTCAAGTTTGTTCTAGGTGGAGGTGTGGATAGGAATTAGTACTTATGTACTATATGTAATTAGAAGAAGTAGACATAGAAAGGAAAAGATAAAGTTAATAATAAAAATGCTTCATATTACCTTACAGCATACGAATTTTCTAGAATCAAATATATTATGATTCATAAAACAAAGCATTTAAAATTGGAAGGAATTTATTAATTTGTCCTTTAGTTTCTTAGTTTTGTTTGCTCCTTCCTTCACAGACCATCCATTTTGTGTTGCCTGTCTCTTCAAACTCTGGGATGACCATTCCATTTCTTCTATGCCCAACAGTATTTTCTTCTTTTGGATAAATTCTACTGCAGCTTGTAGGGAATCAAAGATCTTCACTCTTTCTGGCAAGGTAATTTGTATTCTTTCAGGAAAAAGAATTTGAGCTTTAATATTGTTTTTGTTCAAGGACTTAATTAGAGGAAAACATTCCTTTCTTCTGGATATGACTGTAGAGGTGTAGTCATTGTCAAAACAAATAACTTTTTCACCCATCTTGGTAGTCCAAGTTGATTTCAGCACTAAGTCCTTGTCTTGTGAGGAAAGAAATCTATTATAGACCTGGGGTTAGATGAACTCAGAGATAAAGCTGGATTAGCCAGGGACTGATGAGCCCTTTCAATTCCAAAAGAGAGGGATTCAGGCATGTTTAGTGCTGATGAAAACCACTTATTGAGGAATTGAATCATGTTAGCACCCTCTTCTTTCTCAGGAATTCCATATATTCTTATTCCTCCTTGATCTACTTTCAAGGTCTTCCAGTTTCTCAATCAGCCTGGTGTTTTGTTTCAGAAGAAATTCACTGTGATGTTCATTTTCTGTCACTCTAGTATCTAGGTCAGTTATTGTTTCTTCTAAGGCAAGAATCTGTTCAGATTTTTTTTTTACTATTCCATTTAGCAGTTCCAGTTGTTTACTGCATTCTTGTTTGATAATATCCATTTTGTTTTTGAATTTGTCCATTTTTAGTGACAGTTCTTGGATGTTTGTTATTATAAGATGTAGTTCTTTCTTCACTGCACTCTCCTGGTGTGGGTTCTTCACGTTGCTCATGTTTTTAGTGACAGTTCTTGGATGTTTGTTATTATAAGATGTAGTTCTTTCTTCACTGCACTCTCCTGGTGTGGGTTCTTCACGTTGCTCATGTTTTTAGTGACAGTTCTTGGATGTTTGTTGTTATAAGATGTAGTTCTTTCTTCACTGCACTCTCCTGGTGTGGGTTCTTCACGTTGCTCATGTTTTTAGTGACAGTTCTTGGATGTTTGTTATTATAAGATGTAGTTCTTTCTTCACTGCACTCTCCTGGTGTGGGTTCTTCACATTGCTCATGCTTTAGTGACAGTTCTTGGATGTTTGTTATTATAAGATGTAGTTCTTTCTTCACTGCACTCTCCTGGTGTGGGTTCTTCACGTTGCTCATGTTTTTAGTGACAGTTCTTGGATGTTTGTTATTATAAGATGTAGTTCTTTCTTCACTGCACTGTCCTGGTGTGGGTTCTTCACATTGCTCATGCTTTAGTGACAGTTCTTGGATGTTTGTTATTATAAGATGTAGTTCTTTCTTCACTGCACTCTCCTGGTGTGGGTTCTTCACGTTGCTCATGTTTTTAGTGACAGTTCTTGGATGTTTGTTATTATAAGATGTAGTTCTTTCTTCACTGCACTCTCCTGGTGTGGGTTCTTCACGTTGCTCATGTTTTAGTGACAGTTCTTGGATGTTTGTTATTATAAGATGTAGTTCTTTCTTCACTGCACTCTCCTGGTGTGGGTTCTTCACGTTGCTCATGTTTTTAGTGACAGTTCTTGGATGTTTGTTATTATAAGATGTAGTTCTTTCTTCACTGCACTCTCCTGGTGTGGGTTCTTCACGTTGCTCATGTTTTTAGTGACAGTTCTTGGATGTTTGTTATTATAAGATGTAGTTCTTTCTTCACTGCACTCTCCTGGTGTGGGTTCTTCACGTTGCTCATGTTTTTAGTGACAGTTCTTGGATGTTTGTTGTTATAAGATGTAGTTCTTTCTTCACTGCACTCTCCTGGTGTGGGTTCTTCACGTTGCTCATGTTTTTAGTGACAGTTCTTGGATGTTTGTTATTATAAGATGTAGTTCTTTCTTCACTGCACTCTCCTGCTGTGGGTTCTTCACGTTGCTCATGTTTTTAGTGACAGTTCTTGGATGTTTGTTATTATAAGATGTAGTTCTTTCTTCACTGCACTCTCCTGGTGTGGGTTCTTCACGTTGCTCATGTTTTTAGTGACAGTTCTTGGATGTTTGTTATTATAAGATGTAGTTCTTTCTTCACTGCACTCTCCTGGTGTGGGTTCTTCACGTTGCTCATGTTTTTAGTGACAGTTCTTGGATGTTTGTTATTATAAGATGTAGTTCTTTCTTCACTGCACTCTCCTGGTGTGGGTTCTTCACGTTGCTCATGTTTTTAGTGACAGTTCTTGGATGTTTGTTATTATAAGATGTAGTTCTTTCTTCACTGCACTCTCCTGGTGTGGGTTCTTCACGTTGCTCATGTTTTTAGTGACAGTTCTTGGATGTTTGTTATTATAAGATGTAGTTCTTTCTTCACTGCACTCTCCTGGTGTGGGTTCTTCACGTTGCTCATGTTTTTAGTGACAGTTCTTGGATGTTTGTTATTATAAGATGTAGTTCTTTCTTCACTGCACTCTCCTGGTGTGGGTTCTTCACGTTGCTCATGTTTTTAGTGACAGTTCTTGGATGTTTGTTATTATAAGATGTAGTTCTTTCTTCACTGCACTCTCCTGGTGTGGGTTCTTCACGTTGCTCATGTTTTTAGTGACAGTTCTTGGATGTTTGTTATTATAAGATGTAGTTCTTTCTTCACTGCACTCTCCTGGTGTGGGTTCTTCACGTTGCTCATGTTTTAGTGACAGTTCTTGGATGTTTGTTATTATAAGATGTAGTTCTTTCTTCACTGCACTCTCCTGGTGTGGGTTCTTCACGTTGCTCATGTTTTTAGTGACAGTTCTTGGATGTTTGTTATTATAAGATGTAGTTCTTTCTTCACTGCACTCTCCTGGTGTGGGTTCTTCACGTTGCTCATGTTTTTAGTGACAGTTCTTGGATGTTTGTTATTATAAGATGTAGTTCTTTCTTCACTGCACTCTCCTGGTGTGGGTTCTTCACGTTGCTCATGTTTTTAGTGACAGTTCTTGGATGTTTGTTATTATAAGATGTAGTTCTTTCTTCACTGCACTCTCCTGGTGTGGGTTCTTCACGTTGCTCATGTTTTTAGTGACAGTTCTTGGATGTTTGTTATTATAAGATGTAGTTCTTTCTTCACTGCACTCTCCTGGTGTGGGTTCTTCACGTTGCTCATGTTTTTAGTGACAGTTCTTGGATGTTTGTTATTATAAGATGTAGTTCTTTCTTCACTGCACTCTCCTGGTGTGGGTTCTTCACGTTGCTCATGTTTTTAGTGACAGTTCTTGGATGTTTGTTATTATAAGATGTAGTTCTTTCTTCACTGCACTCTCCTGGTGTGGGTTCTTCACGTTGCTCATGTTTTTAGTGACAGTTCTTGGATGTTTGTTATTATAAGATGTAGTTCTTTCTTCACTGCACTCTCCTGCTGTGGGTTCTTCACGTTGCTCATGTTTTTAGTGACAGTTCTTGGATGTTTGTTATTATAAGATGTAGTTCTTTCTTCACTGCACTCTCCTGGTGTGGGTTCTTCACGTTGCTCATGTTTTTAGTGACAGTTCTTGGATGTTTGTTGTTATAAGATGTAGTTCTTTCTTCACTGCACTCTCCTGCTGTGGGTTCTTCACGTTGCTCATGTTTTTAGTGACAGTTCTTGGATGTTTGTTGTTATAAGATGTAGTTCTTTCTTCACTGCACTCTCCTGCTGTGGGTTCTTCACGTTGCTCATGTTTTTAGTGACAGTTCTTGGATGTTTGTTGTTATAAGATGTAGTTCTTTCTTCACTGCACTCTCCTGGTATGGGTTCTTCACGTTGCTCATGTTTTTAGTGACAGTTCTTGGATGTTTGTTATTATAAGATGTAGTTCTTTCTTCACTGTACTCTCCTGGTGTGGGTTCTTCACGTTGCTCATGTTTTTAGTGACAGTTCTTGGATGTTTGTTATTATAAGATGTAGTTCTTTCTTCACTGCACTCTCCTGGTGTGGGTTCTTCACGTTGCTCATGTTTTTAGTGACAGTTCTTGGATGTTTGTTATTATAAGATGTAGTTCTTTCTTCACTGCACTCTCCTGGTATGTGTTCTTCGAGTTGCTCGTGTTGAAATCTCCAGTAGAAAACTTCTTGACAGGAATAATTAAAAAATTCTCTTGACTATATTAATTTTTAGCAAATAATAAAGAGTATATGTCAATCTAAATTTTAGTATACTTTTAATTAAGATCATACCTCTCAACTGTCCCTGATTTTGACTCAAATTTTAGCTCTGTCCCTCTTAATCCCCCCTAAAACTAGTGACTTTTGGAGGAAAGGTGGTGAATTACACTCAAAGAATAATGACAATAAGAGTTATAGACTTCTTTTACTTCAGAAAATGTGTATTAATTCATATGCTTTGATTCTGTCAATGTTTCAAGTTAATAGCACTAATATTTTAAAAGTGTCCCTGACTGTCCCTGATTTTTTCTTGACTTGTCCCTGATTTTGTTGAAATTTGTCCCCGATTGGTTGAGAGGTCTGGTTAAGATTTTTTAAAAAATTAAAGTATATTTTCTGTCAGGATATTAAAATTAGGGATGCCACCCCTCCGTTTTTTTCTGGACTATCTGGAAATCAACTGATTCTCCGGAAGTCCAGAAAACACTTTACAAATTCCGGTATTCTGTTTCAAAAAGGAAACAGACTATCGGAGTTTGTAAATTGGCTGATTTACTATGCTTTTTTTTTTTTTTTTTTTTTACAGAAAAGCATAGTAAATCAGCCAAAAGGAGGCAGCAGGAATGGAAAAAGAGGGCGTTCCTCGCCAAGTGATGTCATCAGGACATCACAAAATAGGTGGAATGTGGGCGGGGGATGTGTAGGATGGGCGGGGTTACTGATGGCACGAGGGGCGTGGTTTTACTCCGGTATTAGCAACGATGAATGGTGGCAACCCTAATTAAAATCTAAGCAGACCTATGGATTTCTGCTATCAGACTGGCATCTTGGCCACACCCCTCCATTATCTGTTGTTTGAGAGACAGTTAAAACATTATACTGCCTATCAGAGAACAGGACTAAAGCCAAAGCCAACCTTTGTGTTCACTCTCACTCTCACCCATGCTTCATATAGTGTTGATACACCATGTACTCACATTAATCTAAATTCTTCCTTGTCTCAAAATAAAGAGAGTAGTGCCGATGGTTTATGCATTGCCAAGCAAAGTGTTCTGATACTAGATACCTACTCATAAGGATAGGATAAACCCACTGCAAATTAAAACAATATGCAGACATACAGAGGCTTGCGAGCTCATGTGCACACACATACATACACACACACACACACACACACACACACACACACACACACACACACACACACACACACACACACACACACACACACACACAGTTGTGCCTGTACAAACACAAAGTATTGTATATATGGCTTTATATTTCTTTCACTATGCCTCCTTGCCTTTATGCCTCTCTAAAATGCCTCAAATGCTTCTTGTCAGCAGAATGCAACCCACACTGTTGCAGCCTCTCTTATATATTTCTACTGCAAGCATCTTGCTGCAGCAGTGATCAATAAGGCAAGGATAAGCAATGGTTTGTGTACGTACTTTTATTTAAAATATCTGCCATCATTATTACAAAATGAAAATGATTGTACACCAGACTTTGCCAAAACCCAGAAGTAGTAGCAGATATTTCCAGGTATGAGACGCAGTAATGTGTATGCAATATCATATCACATCAAAAAGAAAATCTAGTTAACTACAGGCTTTGTTGAATTTGGTACTAGTTGCTAGCACTGAGACATTAGTAAGAAGATATGGTTGATTTACTGACCATCAACAAGTCTCATCTCCAGTGCATAAGTTTTGCAATTTCTATAAATGCACACAGACTCACAAAATATTTTCACTACTTCTCATAAAACAGCGAATATAAGGCTATTTTAAAATTCTGGGATAAAACTTGAAGAGAGCTAATTCATTTTTATGAAATATGGACAAAATGTACCTTTACCCTTTCTGATACTGATTTATGAGAGCAGTCCAGTGCAATTCATCTGGCATGAATCAGCTGCACTGAATATAAGTGAAGTTATAGCACCAAAATGTTTTATTACCTCCTTCTGAAATGGAAAGGGAGACATATATCTGACACAGGTTCAAGTGTTACATTATAAACGGAACATTTTCCTGACATGGCCTTGCAGCCAGTCAAATAAGCAATGAATTTTAATATTTACAGCTGTCCTTCCAGAGCCGAACAAAAGCTTTTTTGTTTTATAACACATGTATATCTTATACTGGTGATTGCCATGTTTTACTGGGTAAATATATAGTTACTCAGTGCAAAGGAGAACATGTGAACAAAACATATTAATACAACATGAAGGTCCCATTGCTGTGCTGTAATAGTACCAAAGCATGACGTTTGATATGGCATTTTAGCTGGCCATCTATCGAGAATTATCTTCATGTGAGATTATTATTATTATTGTTTCTGCATAACACAAAAATCAGTAACCAAAGTTCAGTTCAAAAACCTGCAAGCAACTTCTGTTCATAAAATAACCAAAAACAACAGCACTCTGTCCACAGAATAGTCTTGTAGTTGGTACAAAGGATTAAGGGGTGTCTTTTCTCTGAACAGAACCACAAGAGCTCAGAGGTCAGTGTCACTGAGTAATTAAATGGGGAGATAAGGCATAATCACCTCATGTATTTGGTGACACTTGTCTGCTTTAAGTGACTTATTCAGGGTCACGCAAAACTGATTGATGATTGAAGGAATCTAAACAATTACTACTGGCTGAAGCTGACTGACAGCCATTATCGGGAAGCTTCCGTGCTATCCTGCCACATATGAGGAGTGGTGTGTACTGGTGACTTCACATTTACACTGGGTGTGCACAGCAGGTTAGCACTGTGGAGCTTCCCTAGGAATACTCCTCAAAGTGTTCGGTGATATGCTACCATGTTAAGTGGTGCACAGCTTTCTCTGCACCACGATGGTGCATGGATGGATATTCAGAGTTTTACGTTTGGGGCCACAGCTGCACAGCTTTCCAGGCGAGATGGCTGTGACTGCTATCCCTGCTACACAGGACTGAACAATGTGATTCAGATACTTAACTGTGGTGTATTTACTACCTAGTATTGTGTACTAATACAATTATATATTTCATTTTGATTTTAATCTTTCTTAAAGATATTACAACAGCAAGAAGTCCTGACAACTGCAATGTTACATTCCCTTTAATGAGCAGCAGCACCTCCAACACAGACCACAAATGTGTTATAATTTATAAAACGAACTAAAAACAGCTTCGGTAAAACCAAAAATAACTTCTAAATAAAACTGAATACTCAGCGACTGGAAAGGAACAGAAAGTGACCACACAGCCACTTTCTGTTCCTTTCCAGTCGCTGAGTATTCAGTTTTATTTAGATGTTATAATTTATACACACACACATTCTGTAAGATCATAAATTGTGTTTTCACAGGGGCCTACTAGATTCTTTTCTATTAGTGTATTTCCATAACTGAAATGTGTTTCTGTAGCCAGCTGTTATATAGTATATACTTGTACCTGAGATGAATTAGCATTTTAATTCAGACTTTAAAGCAAATTAAAAATATGCCACACAACCTCTGGTGGTTTTGTAAAGAGTGATATGATGCTTGTCTAGTCTGTCTCTGAAAGAGGAGTTACCTATTCCCTCTACTACATTGCAATTGCAGATCATTTACCTGAATTCTGGGCATTAGCCACTAACTTCAAACAGATCTTTGAAAGTCATAAATAAGTGCAGATATTTACATTTTATGCTACAACTTTACAGATTCCATTTAATCCATCAGTTTAGAGTAGTGGATTAAGGTAATACACTAACACATTTTATCTTGCTGTTCTGTGTTTGAACCCTTTAGTAAATATGTTTCTTTACCAAATGAATCTGAGCAATTCACTTAACCAGATACTGTTCTAAGGTCACCCCTGAAAAGAAACACTTATGAGAAAGTGAGTTCAACTTAAAAAATAGATGACATAAATAAAAATACATTTCATATATACTGTGGACATACAGGAAGTTCCAGGGGTTCACAACAAACCATTCACCAGCATCACCTACAAGAGGTCTGCAGTTATTCCAGAAAAGGCTAGGATTCCAAGCAAGTCAATTTATGGCCATGCAAACAGTTTTGCCAGTGGTGATTTAAAGTATTTGTTGTGTACTACAGCAGTAACATTTTCCATCCCCTTGTCAAACAGAATGAAAAGAGCCGGTCTGACTGCTTAGTAAATAATGGAATCCGTATCTGCTATATGCATATTACAGTTCAGAGTACTATGTATTACTGCTTTAATCTGCATGTGCTCATGACGTTTTCAGTGAACTGCTTTTACACACTGCTACCCACCAGTGGTCAAACAATGTGACTGAGAGACACATTGTGCACTGTATTAACTGTATGTGGATAGGTGAGTGTCTGTGCCACTCACTTCCGTGAAGTATTGTTTTCATCATCAGGTGGTCACTTTGGTACTGTCCACTAAAGCCTCTCCTGGTGCTTGGTAACATATAAATGAAATGAAGACCATGCATACATGCAGGTTTAAATTCACAGTGCACCACAGAGAAGAGCTGCACCTTACGAAAAAGCAGTGTTGCTACTCAGGCTTCAACTGCATCTATCCAACATTTAAGCACTGCATTGTATATCAGGAAGCTGTTACATGGCCACTGTAAGTATTGTGCTATACCTAAATGTATAGCTATAAACCCATAATGGACATCATACACCATGTATAACAGGGGAATCTGGAAAACATCTACTAAGTGGTTTCAGATATATGTTTATATGTGACAACATAGTCATATATAGCAAGCAAGATATCAAGTTTGCCAATCAATATACATTGAAGTGCAACCTAAAGTTTGGAATTCCTGTTATTCTGCTTGTACAGTGTGTGTGAGCCATACAAACCTGATTATACACAGACCAGTAAGAGCTTCAACTATAGCATTTCAATGATGTCATTCCTGCTGTCTTTCAGAAATAATGACATCTGTGTGAGATCATAATATGAGATCTGTAAATAAGCTTCAATTATCGAGTTGTGTAACATACGTATAGAGCAGAGTGAAGTATCAGGCTGTGAAAAGTTCACTGTACATGTTAGATTATTTGATCCACACTTTCTGGTGATCTTGCTGAGAAGGTACAATGTTTGAATATGTTAGCAGCATGGCTTTGATAGACAATGTCTACATCTGTCACTGGAATTGCTTGATACAGAGGTTGCAGGTTCCTTTCATTCCATTGTGATTTCTTCTATGTATATGCCTGTGTTGCATTTGTTTTACATTAACGTAGGACGACTACACCATTTTTTTTGTTATTTTGTGTTTACATTAATATGTGTTCTCTTCTGATTTTGGATTCCTAATAGGAATTCACGTTACTATTTTACTTGGATTTCCATCTGCCTATTATGAAACTCAGAGCATCCAGGTCTGATCCAGGAGAGCACGCAGTTCCTCACAATTTATTTGCAAACTGCCTTCATCCACATTAACTTTGTGCCGCTGTAGATTTGCTGTTCTGTGCTATAATCTGCTGCAGTACAACATTTCAATAAGCTGAAAACTACCAATCAGAAAAAAATGTAATTTTACTCTGTACAGATTAACATCCTTAATAACTATGCACCTTAAATTGCATAAAGGAATGACTTTGAAAAATTACAACTAGCATTTTACTTATTAAATGGCATCTTGCCTCTTATATGTGAAGGTAAACAGCACATGTTGTGATAAGTTTGTTTTTCCTTATAACAATCTACTACATACCTCTTATCTGCTCTATTTAGTTAACAAACCTGTGTTGGTATACAAAGGCTTTTATTTCCTGTCACCTACTTTCTGTCAGCTTCTGCCGTCTAGTCATATGTTAGCCTTACCAGTAGAGAATGTCAAAATAACACAATTTATTCTAATGATTTTAGTAAGTGATTTATTATAACATACATTAAAGAGCAATGCGAAAACTGAACCCGCGTGGAGATGATCATAAAACAGCTTCAAGAAAGACACCCTGCAAATATATCCTCCTTATTTTCTATGTAGATATGTGCCATTAATCAGGTTAAAGTACTTGCAATCTTTGGAGTGTAGATATTTTGAACTCTGGCTGAGTTTAAAATATGAATATTTCTTGTTACAAATGTTAATGATTCTTTATACACGGTACTGAACACAAACACCAAGCACATTAGAAGAAGAATTTCTAATCATCCCCTTGATTATTGGTGCAGATTATAAATAGCATAAGCAAAAATGCATTTTAGTTCACCTCTGATTTTTATTGAAATGGAAATAACCCTTGATTAGGGCTTTTAATACTAAAAGACAGGCTGACAGCTATTGAAAGACTGAAATCCTCATCTCAGTATTGATTTTGCTTTTCAGTTAGCTAAGTGATTGCTAAATTAAAACACAGTAAAAGACATAAATGAGTCAAATGTTGGAATTCATTCCATCATTCTTGGCTTAACTAGGCATAGATAAAAAGTAAGGACTGCTTTTAAAAGCACAGCATTCATATCTATCAAATAAAAAATGTTTTTGAAAAAGTATTCAAAAAATGACAAAATATCAACAAAAAACTATGTTAACAACATAGTCTGCATTAGCACAGTAAAATTATGAAACTATGATGAAAGAGAGAAAAAATCAAGAACATTAAGCAGTTCTAATGTGAATTTTCCACTAATCTTTAGTGATCTTAACACAAAAACATACGGCCAAAGTAAAATCCATAACAAAATACAGGTTTTATTTTCCTATACACAGTTTAATGCATTTTTTTCTTCCTCGGTCTATCTTGCTGCATGAATTACAAAGTAAAAAGTCCAGAAGAAATAATGGATGGTATTCACCGTTTTGGGTTTCAGACTTTTGTAGCAGTACTCCATGACGAATGGCACTACAGCTATATGCAAATCTGGTCAGTAGAAGTTATTCACACGGAGTACAGAAATGCACAGGCATTTTGATAAACACATATAAGATTGATAATCTATGGTGAACTTAAGCTGGTGCCTATCTCAACGCTCAATACTTGCTGGGTACAAGGCAAAGAAAGTTATTATGGATGAGGTACCAGCCCACTGCACAATGAATGTGTACACACAGTGTGATACGAATATGATATGAAAGGTTATTTACCTTGAGAGAATGAAAGATTGACTTCTGCCTCGGTATAGAGAAATGAGTGAAAGGGTTACTTATTCTTTATTTTTCTATGAAACAGAACTATTTTAAAACTTGTTTATCATCTAGTCTATGTAACTAAAAGACACTTGTTTATTACATTCTTCTACATTTCTAGCAGTTTGATAAGACACCTGTTTATTAGTCTACGTGACTAAAAGACACCTGTTTATTACATTCTTTTACATTTCTAGAAGTCTGATAAGGTATTTGTCAGTTACATTCTTTTATTTTTTCTCAAGTGAAATTGCAGAGTCATAGGGGTTGGCAGGCCTGACTGGAACATTCTGGGATGGGTGGCCAACATCTCTGGTCTGTTCTGGAAAGTCTTTGCTGATCCCTAAAGGTGAAGTTCCCAGGAAAACTGGTAAACAGCTAGGGTATAAAACCAGGGACTCTCTGTTGGTTTGTAGAAGCCTCACCTGTGGAGTAGACCCACAGCCCAGGACCTTCCTAATAGTCTCCCCTACCTGACCACAACAGGGCTTGCTGGTCGAACTATGTGCTAGGATGAAGTCTCATACTTTATTGGTGACATATTAACTTTTTTTTATTCTTTGACATTAATATTAATGCTTGCCTGACATAGAAGTATAACTGGTATGATATTACTATTAATGCTTGCCTGATACAGAAGTGTAAGAGTGTACTGTCTAATAAATAATCCAGTAGCACAATAGCAAGAAACGGACAACTGACCTAAGGTTCCACTGTTTATTACGACAAAAACAAATAAAATTGGTAAGCGCTTTCGGCTGCGTTACTCCAGCCTTCATCAGACAAATTCAAAGTGCTGCTTGTGCCAATTTATACTACTACTAATGCAATCAATAATCCAATAATACAATTCATTATTCAATCAAATGCTGATACAATATATATATATATATATATATATATATATATATATATATATATATATACATATATACATAATTTCTGTTTACATAAAATGTACCTGCAGTAATATGCAATATGAACTGATATAATGAATTTATTTAATGCTCCTAACCTAACATAATTAAATACATGTATAAATATAATTAGGTTATATTTATACATGTATTTAATTATGTTAGGTTAGGAGCATTAAATAAATTCATTATATCAGTTCATATTGCATATTACTGCAGGTACATTTTATGTAAACAGAAATTATGTATATATATATATATATATATATATATATATATATATATATATATATATATATTGTATCAGCATTTGATTGAATAATGAATTGTATTATTGGATTATTGATTGCATTAGTAGTAGTATAAATTGGCACAAGCAGCACTTTGAATTTGTCTGATGAAGGCTGGAGTAACGCAGCCGAAAGCGCTTACCAATTTTATTTGTTTTTGTCGTAATAAACAGTGGAACCTTAGGTCAGTTGTCCATTTCTTGCTATTGTGCTACTGGACTATTTTTATATAGTTCGTGCTTTCTTTTATGGTTTAGTATTGCCTAATAAAGCTTTGTTCATTGTAGTGAAAATTCTTTGTCTTGATCATTTCTGTCCGGCTAAGAAATTGTGTTTAGGCAATACATACAAACACATGTACATGTTCAGCCATGCATGCACAGACACACACACATGTTTAGACATGCATGCAAACAGGCACACGCACATGTTCAGTCATGTATGCACACCCCCCATCTTTATGGTTTGGGAAGAAACTGGAGCAAATAGTGAAAGCACATACAAAGAGAAAGAGGCAATGAAGATTCCATACACGTTATGAAGAACTCAACTGGAGAACCATTGATGTGAGCATTTTTAAATGCAGAAACTTGAATAAAAAATGAAATGTTGAAGTGTTGACAATGGCAGCAACTACAGTATGGGAATGGCAGTTTCACACACATTATATATATGCATATTGAGCAACAGACAATAATATATTTAAAGAATGTTTCATCCTGGTGACCCCTCCCCCCCACTGTAAAATCATATTAAGAAGTGATAGCATAAGATTTAATCATCAGTGGTATTAAGAATGCATGGTAAAAAATAATTATTTTACAGAACCATGGGATTATAGAACAGATTGCCTGCCATCATTGAAGAAGATAAAATGTTAGACTAACACATTAAACAAAGACTGTATGATTTCTAGTAAAATGGCAAACTATGTTCATCATTATAAGTTCCAGCCTGAAATATGTGTCAGATTCTACTGTATGCAGCTCCTCGAAACAATGATTTCTACTCTCAGTGTACATTTCATTTATGACCTAGAAAAAAATTGATGAATCAATATGACAGTGCACTGTACTGTTTAATTTTGTGTTGGTAATGATACATTGTTTTATCAGGTGGTCCAGAACCTGCTTTTCCAAGTAGATTTTATTCACCACAGATTAGCTAACGTCATTAGCGACAGATGACGTTCTGTACACTTTCAAGGACTACAACTGATTATTTCCATATTTAAAAGGCTCAAAGAAGAGCCTAGAAGTTCTTGCATTCATTTTTTGCTTGGGAATAAACAAAGTGAATGTTGCATGCACTGTACAGGAAGGACAGAAATGATCTATATTATAGTTGACATACTAGTATGGTCTTACGTGGCAGAGCTGTATCAGTTTATTATCTTTACTGTTTCAGATGCAACACTGTCAGTTTGTTACATTCAGTTATCATTCTTTTAGTTTAATAGAAAGGATTCCTATCTTATTTGCCACTATTGTTTATCCATATTATTAATTAATCTTTTTATAAGAGGTGTTCTATTAACATTCCAGCCCTTAATCTGTGCAGTATTTTCTTACAAAGCATGCATGTCTTGTGTCTATTTGTTCAGTTAGCATACAGAATGCCTCTGAGCTCTGCTGCACTCTTAACTTGCTCTATAAGCCATGTAGTTTATTTATCAGGCTCCTCCAAGTATCCAATACCTGCTGTGGAGTAATAATGCATCAGCTTTTCCTTCACATGTGGAGATGAACTTATTGCATTTTTTTATATGCATGCTTGCTTTCAATGTACATTCTATACAAGCACCTTCCTACACCTCTCAAATCCCCATTCCATTTCCATATTGTCTGAAGATTTTATTATCTGATGCTTACGGGCTGCATCTTTCTCTATCAGTTTACACATGTGACTTTATGGAAAACAGCACATAGTAATTCTTTCAAGCTTCACTAATCACTGGTTCAAGTAAAGGCAAATGTGTGACACTTTCTAGGAATTACTTCCCATAAAAGTCAACATTGGATAGAAAGTCTGGTGTGATTCATATAAAAATAATCTATCCAAGAACAGCGAATTTCACTGAAAATCACTAATAGTTCCTCCAAGTAAAATAAAACCACAAACAACGAAAGAGTAAAACATACCAACAAATGTTCACTATGTTCTTTACTAAACTAACCTTATAGTTCAAATACACTGAAAGAGTGAAAGTCATAAACAAGGCAGTACCGCTGCACAAATGCATGGAAATAACTGAAATTCACATAACAAACGGGTCACATCTCAGGAAATTCAATTAATCTGATCACATTAAAAAGTGAATTGTGGTTATACTGTACTATGTACGTAATGCAGAAATAACAGTAACTTGATATTGCATACTTTGAATGAACAGCATTTTCCTAAACTGAGCTGGCATAGTGAATTTTCTCTTGAAGTTATGATATCCACGAGGCTCTGAACCAATGTCCAAATCTTTTTGTTTCTGATTAGTACAGTCTTTGATACTACTGATATTAAAAGTAAAATGCAGAGAGCTGTCTGACTGAAATACTATAATAACAGATACTAATCTCCACTAGATTTCCCCATATCTCCTAGTCATTCTATGCTGTCTGATATACAATAAACTGCTGTGTCCCATTCTGCACTCTTTCCTCCAAGTGTCTAATACCTGCTGTGGGTAATGATGCATCTGTTTTTCTTTCACATGTGGATGGGAACTTATTGCATTTTATAGGCATACTTCCTTAAAATATACATTTCATGTGAGCATTTACCTACATTTTCCAAATCCTCATTCACAACTACCATTTCCATATTGTCCGATGATCTTATTACCTGATGCTTATAGGACAGCATTTTTCCATATCATTTTACACATGTGAATTTATGGAAAATGATGCAATGTACTTGTTTCAGGCTTCACTAATCTCTTGTTCAAGTAACGGGTTCTGGCCTTCAGAAGTACAAGTGCTTTGCTTGCTACAATCAAGTTTACAATAATTACATTATTTTATAGCATTTTTGTTTGCCTTGAAGCATTTTAGCTTGAATACATTTTTATTTTTACTGAAGAAAATAAACTGAATTCTGTAATAGTGGCTTGTAGCTTAGTTTTAACGTAATGATGTTTGCCAAAGTTAAGAAGGAACAAACGTAATTTACTCTTCTCCTAAAGTGCAGCAGACTTTTCTAAACACAGCTATACAATTCCACAGTTTCTTCAGTTTCAGCATTTCTCTTCATGGTAGCAATACTTAACTGTCATACTTTTTTAATTACACTTGGTTTTGTAAGGGAACTTAAATTCAAGAGGTATTTACTTTTTCAAGCAAAAGTGAAATGCAGTTATTGTCGTCTTTTTATATGATATTAGGGTATCTTTTATAGGCTAAGATACAAATACATATTTTTGTTGTACTGATGGCAATGTGTGTGTGTGTGTGTGTGTGTGTGTGTGTGTGTGTATGTTGTATGTACATGAAACAGACAAATGACTGTGGAAAAAAGCAAGGTGGCATAGAAGTTACATCGGAAGTGATGCCCATAGCCTCGTTGAGTGTTATTGACCCCCACAATTCAAACTGTAAGAATGATGTATGATTAAGTTGTCAAAAGAAGAAGGACTTGTATAAACAACTGTTTCTAGACCAAGATGACCCTCCAGTATCATAGAGCAAAATAAATGCTAGACCATATCTTTGCTTACAAACACTTGTAATAGGGTGACAGCATGACAAAACAGATCATATATGGATGCATTACTGTGTCATCTAACACCACATAGTGGCAAAAATATATTGCAGCATCCATAATCTTTCCAAAGGACATGACCAGCTTGTATGGAAATCACAGCTTTGTGGAAGACAGGATTATGGCCATCTGTGCATAGATAATTAACCCTTTAAGGGGATTTAAAAGGGACATGGCAAGTTGCCATGCCACAGCTCATCAAATCACAGTGACTAAATCAGCATACATTTAATTAGGCAGTTGTTTATAAGTTAATGTTGTTTTAGTATTGGAGGCAAGTGTTTGCCATCTCTATGGTTCTGCAGCCTTGGAGGTAGAATAATTGAGTAGCAGACTCATAGAGGCACAGAATCCTATGGCAGTGTAATGGATCTTGGCTCTGCAAAAACTCTTTCTCTTTGTGCACTGAGTGAAATTGATAAAATGATGATTCAGGCAGTTTGCTTGAGCAAACACTGATTTAGTATTTTGCATTTTTCCATGAATACAGTTCTGCACGATCACCTATCATCAAAGAACCCATTTCCTGTTTGGGACTTAATTTAATTGCTGACAAGTTTAACCATTCTCCACTTGAAATGCTAGTTGGATGCTTTCAAAATCATCTGTTAAAAAGTGCTTTTCTTGGTAGCCATTATCACTCTCCACAGGATCTCTGATTTACCAAGCCTCCTACACCTTGTTTTTTCTTTCACAGGGACTTGGTGACCCCAAGGAAAACATGACGTTTTCCTGAAAGTAGACTCAGAATCATCATTAATCCACTCTACTCATCTCTTGTTTTTAATTTTTTTCCCAAAGGTAGAATCTAGGAGAAGGGGTATCCACCAAACTCTTGTGTGCCTGCCAGTGTAGGCCTTACCTGCCAAAGCATGTGAGTTTAGGAAGACAGACAAGTTATTCCCTTTGATAGACGTAGAAAGAGGATTCAAGATCAGACAATCTCCAAGACCATTTACAGATAAATTATTTCTGTTAAATACCCATAAGAAAATTTAGCTAGAAAAGTCACATTGTTAGTGATATTTCTGCTTCCCCATGTGTTTTTCAGGAATGTGTCAATACACATCTGTACCATGGACACGTGGTCACATCACTAGCTGGAAATGTGTATAATGATCAAATCAAAGTTATAATAATGACTGGGAAAGTCATAAAAGTCTCTGGTCATTTTCTCTGTTAACTATCAACATTTGCTGGACCAATGTGCATTTGTGTAAGTAAGTCAAAATACTTGTAACTATTGTTTATGTGAAACAAAGCTGAAATAGCATAGCTTTAAACTGTCCCTGATTTTGCACACGTTTGGTCTGTTCCTTAAAACATCTATGGTTACTAGTAAATCACTGAAAAACTTTAGTCAATAAAAGTTGACAGAAATGTGAGTTTTTGACTTCATGTCCTTCAGGAGATGCATGTTAATGCAAAATGCACTTTTTCTAGATACCGGGCAAGTACAAAACATAAATCTCTCTCTCTCTCTCTCTCTTTCTATCTCTCTGATTCTGGGCCTTTCCCCACATTATTTTTTGGTTTGTCCCTAATTCTTAGGCTAAGAAGTTAAGAGGGATTATCTTTTATCACAATCAGATGAGGTGTGCATCGGACAGTGGCTATAACTGCTGGGTTGATTGGAGAATTCTGCTGAGGTAATAGACACTAAGATGGATAATTTGCATGAGAATATTACTAATTATGAGAAGAGACTATGTAATACAAAAACAAAAAAACTCCAAAGGGATGTTACTGATTTTCAAAGGAAAGAAGTGTTTTTGTAGCCAAAAAGATCTAATTTTAATGATAGAATATCTAACGAGAATACTAATTCTAATGACGAGAATAATAATGAAGGAACTGTCTCTTTAAGACCTGACCGACGCAGAGAGTTTTTGAATGAGACAGAAACGATGACGTCACACGCTGTCTCATCTCCCAGGCTGATACAAAATGAAAGCAGAAGAAATGAGAACGCTTCTGATCAACGTGCAAATAATGAAAACACCAGTAGCATTATAGACTTTTCTACATCCACGTCAGTGTTTTTAGACAGCAAGAATATGACACAACCCCCTATTTTGCCGTTTGTACTGAACAATGCACTGCCAATAAGGGACGGATCAAAGAGCAGAGGAAGGGCAGGCACCAATGGCAACAGAACGGACAAGCACAACAAATGCAGCAAACGAGAATGACCATGTGGAATCACGCAAAGAATTGGTAATAAACATTTCTAATTTTCATTTAACCAAGGCACAAATGTCTTTACTTAATAAAGGTTTATCCTTTATACCCTTACAGAAAACAGTTATGACAGACTTATTTAAGGACCTAAGACTTTTTGGGTGTACACTTCCTCTTAAAACAATGTATAAAGATGTGAGTAGCTTATCTGATACAGTTTTTAAAAAACCAAGTGTGTTTGTTCCTAAAATGCATCCAGTGATAGAAACATTTCTTACAGTATGTAAAAGAGAGATTTGACAAGTTTTTGATACTGATAGGGTAATTAAGTTTTATAACTTGGTAAACACGAAAACGAAGCATTGAAACAATTGAAAAGTATATCAAGTATCGAGATAAAACCTGCAGATAAAGGTGGTAATATTGTTATACTAGATAAGCAGTTTTATATAGAACAAATTATGAAATTACTGAATGATACACATACTTACGTACAGATTACTAATACTCAGGTTAAAGATATAATGAAAAGAGTATCTGTCTATGTTTTTGATCTATTTATTTCTCAACAAATTAATGAAGAACTTTTTAACTATCTTCAGACTGAGCATCCTATTATACCAATAATATATGGATTGCCTAAAGTACATAAAACATTACTGTGTGTCCAGTAGGGGTTGGTGCACTGAAGCATTATCTATATATGTAGAGAAACATCTTCACCCTGTTCTTGAAACTTGTGAAATGATTATAAAAGATACTAAAACATTTTTGAAATTATTATATAATAAGATGTCAGGAATCAAGAGTGAATATATTTTTGTCACCATGGACATCAACTCGTTGTTTACAGTAATATCTAACACATGGGGGATAGATAGGATACGTGATACACTAATTAATACTAGGGTATACACGCATTCTAAAGTGAACCTAATCTGTGATTTACTGGAGATCATATTAGAAAATAATGTCTTTGTGTTTAATGACAACTTTTACTTACAGAAGGTGGGCACGGCTATGTGCATGGCTTGTGCCAATAGCTACACCAACCTTGTTCTTGCTTCATGGGAAAAGAATTATGTACTACAAGGTAATGAGTTGTGGAAAATATTATTTGGTATGCAAGATTTGTGGATATTGTTCTCCTATTGGGAAATACTTTTGATAGATTAGCACTATTTAGTGAATATCTGCATGGTACTAATGAATTTTTAAGATTTACATATGACCATTCACCAGACACTATCAATTTTCTGGATGTAACAGTTAGTAAGACTACAAATGCACAACTAATGTCTAAACTTTATAGGAAACCTACTAGAAGGAATAATATCTTACACAAAACAAGCATGTGTCCGAAACATGTTAGTAAGAATGTAATGAAGGGACAACTGATGAGGATGAGAAGATTACATAACACAGATGAAGGACTTGAATAAGCAGTATCGATGCTCAGAACTGAGTTCAGAGATAGAGGCTATAAAAGACATGAGATAAACCATGATATTGTGGAGATGCATAAAGCAAGGAATACACAAGGCAGACTTTTTTTTTCTAGTGATATGAATGAAGAACCAAACATATATAACACTTAGGGATGGCTCGTGCTATAGTACTGTGGGACTGCAGCCCTCCCACCTGCAAAATGGGTCCCCCACCTGTGCATGAAATAAAAGTCCCCAATTTCCCCACCATCTCGTAGAATATATAAAAATAAAAAACATAAAAAAAAATCTTGGACTCTGCGCATGTGTGCTTAGTTCCTGGCTGCTGTGTTAGGCAGACAAGAACTCCAAGCATGCATGTTCAGGCATTCCTGAGCTCCAGACTGCTCAGTTAGGCAGTCCGGATAGGGGAAGGGAGTTAACTCCACCCTTCTAACCCAGAGATCTGTGCGGTGGTGATTGCACAAACCGGAAGGTCACCAGACTGCATCGCCCGCAGGCTGGACCAATTGCAGGAGGCTCCAGCCTCCTCACATCTTGCAGGGGACCAAGACCACATGCGCGGGCAAGTACATGACTGCATTCATGGAGGACAGGATTGCATTCGTGGATGGGCTAGTACAGGAGTGCATTCGTGGAGGACAGATAGAAGAAAACAGCTGCAGAGTACATGGCCAGAGGACCGATAACACTATCAGGTAGGTGTGGTGGTGGGTAGAGAATAAGGCTTGAACCCTGCACCTTGGGCCCAAGTGACAAGAGCCTTAATTCCCTACACATCATCATTTCTAAAACATGTGCAGATTTTTGCCTCATATTTGTTCTGTTCCTCATAAAATCTGTGGTTTCTGCATTTTTGTTACTTAAAACAGACAGTAGTGCAGTGGTAGCAGTGTTGCCTGACAGCTATGGGTTGTCTGGTTTGATTCTTGGCTAGGGTGCCTTCTGTGTGGAGTTTGCATGTCCTCCCTGTGTTTGTGTGGGTTTGTTCTGGTGTTCTCAGTGGATATTTGTCCCTATTTTTTGGACTGTATTCCCCCATTACTGGCTTTGTCCAGGTTTTTTTGTGCCAAGGTTGAGAGCTATGGTGATAACTGAACTCACTGAATATGTTTGGGGGCTGTATTCTCTCATTATTGGCTTTATTCAGGTGTTTTGTGCTAAGATGTTGACAGCTATGGTGAGAACTGAATTCACTAAATGGTAGCCATTGAAGTTTCAGTCTTCCTTTCTTTCATAAAAATAGATGATTTTGCATAGTGGTATGTTGCTCTGGCTGTTTTGCACAGGGACCTGGGTTCAATACTTGGCAGTGAAATGTATGGTGGTAACACAGAATTTTATTCTAACAACTTTCCAACATTATACAAGCAATGTGTCCCTGGTTTTTGGACTTTTGTCCCCCCCCCCCAAATAAATTTTGGCTTTGTCCAGATTTCTTGTGCAGCAAAGTTCAGAGATGCAGCGGAGTGTTGAGTAGATTTTACAAGGAGCTGAGAGCTGCAGGGGAACAAAAGTTTAATGCTGCTTATGCTGAGTCTGCTTATATTGTAAATAGCACAATAGGTAGTGTACTTGCTTTTGATGCAGAAGGCTGTGGGTTCTACTACCACAGTAGGTAGATCCATTGCTGATACTGCACTCTGTTGTAAAGGGGATGGATGCTGCAGTCCTCTTTGGCGAAGATACCTAGTAACTATGAACCTGTTATCAGTTTGTTATCCATTCCCTATTGCGATATTACTAGCATTATAATTTTTTTAATGCAACATAAGCAATTTAGTCCTCAAGGGCAACAGGCGCTTTATCTGTAGATGAAACAATGACATATAAAGTTGTTTGCTAGCAGTAACCTCTTCATTAGTTAACAGATTTCTTTAATGTGGAATTATTTAGATGGCTTTTACTTCTTCAGAGAGCATGCATATTTACTGATACTGGTGGAATGTTGAAGTTTGAGTAGACTTTTATGATGGAAATGTTCTGAATTGGGCAGTTCAACTGTACTGTATTGTACAAGGAATATAATTTAATACACTCAGAAAGGTGTATCAAAGAGCATGTGTATGTTTTGTGTTCAAGGGGCCTATGATTTGAAAACAGCCCAAAATTAATCTATCTGCCACTGGCAAAATGTATTTTCTTTGAATGTGGGTTTCAATGCTCTTTCAATGAATGTGAGTTTCAAGGGCAGAGAAGTTTTAATGCTAAGTTTATTTTCATTGTGAGACTGCATTGCTTTGTTTAGCAGATATCTATTAGGGTTTATGCTGTAAAATATAAAATAAAACTTTCAAATGAAATCCATATCATCGCAGAACTAAAGCACTATGCACATTACAGTGTTTATGGCAAATGGGGTGAAATAACCAAGGAATGGGACATTGGAATGGCTGCAGGGGGGATGCTCTATTCAACCATGATTTTGTGAGGGGGAAAGGGCAGCAAACTCAGACAGCCCCGGTTGAACTATACTTCTCAACTGTCTAGAATTTTGCAGAATGAATACATTTTTGCTTCTTATTTTTGGTTTGTTCCGCATAAAATTTGTGGTTTTCTGCCAAATCATTTAGGAATGAAGTCACTAAATAATGACAGACATTGAGTTTCAGACATCATAACCTTCAGAAAAATACATGCTAAAGCAAGACCTGTTATTCTATCAACTGTCTTAAGTTTATAAAAGAGCAATATTTAGTACTGCTTGCATGTTCCCCCAATATATTTGGCCTTGTCCAGATTTCCTGCATTAAGAGGTTGAGAGGTACGTGCAAATAAATCGCTTTATAGAATTAGGAATATCCATACCTTTCAACTGTCCCCAATTTTGCCTTAAAATGTTGCTCTCCCCCTAACAATCCCTCTGCAAAATGGCAATTTTGGAAGAAAACGTGGAGGGTTTACAATTATAAATAACTGTAATGATCACAGTTATAGATTACTTTTATTTCAGAAATGCATGTAGATGCTCTTATTTTGTCAGCTGCTCAAGTTAACAGTACTAATTTTAAAAAAGGTGTCCCTTCTTTGACAGGTTCCTAGCTGTACTGTGTGGCAATTTTATATTTTTGCATAACATTTTTGGTCTATTTTTCATAAAATTGTGTTTTTCTGGCAAATTAGTAGTAAATCATTAAAGACTGAAGTTAGAAAATAATGGTAGACATTTGAGTTCCAGATTTCATACCTTCAAAAATTCATACTAATGCAAGACCTACTACTATTCTATTATTTTTCTAAGTTTATAAGAGCAATATTTAAACATTGTCTTTATTTTTGGGGCTGTGTCACACTTTCATGTATGGCTTTGTCCAGATTTCTTGCTCTGAGGTTGAGAGATATGAGTGTCAGAGCTATCACCATCAGCCAGAGACATTTCAAACTGTGACCTATCAGTTGCACCCCACTCCCCATTATAGTGGCTCTGGATGTGTCCAAGTAAGGCGAGGAGCAGTTATGCAGTGTAAGTGTTCTGAGTATTCCCCCCATCCAAGGTAGACCACAAGTACGACCGTGGTTTTTCATCTGTCCTTGATTTTACAGAATGTTCTGGTTTTCTGTCATATTTTTATACTGTTGATTTATGCTTCTTATTATTCAGAAAATGCATGCTGTTGCAGTGCCCTGTTGCTCTGTATTAAAGTAGCAATGCTTTATTGACCATCAGGTAAACTTGTCGGAGATTGTAAGATGCAAGTAAGCTTTAATAAGCATACCATTAAAGAATTACCAACATTGAAAGCCTTTTCATTGTTGCCATGCAGAGAATATTTACATACCTAGATAACGTATAAGCCTTAGGTATTGAAATGCATATGACAGTATTTGAAATAAAGGACAGGATTACAGTATTTTCAGAAGCTCATTACATTTGTTGGAGACTTGCAGTTATCTTTGCAGGCTTTACCCGTAAACTAAACAGAATGCCAATCTATCATGTGTGGTCCATAACTTGTGCAGTAATCCTTTAAGCAATTCATCTTGAGCTTGTTTCTTGTTCGCTGTTCATTTTTTACTTTGATCATGTGTTCCCCATGAAACAAGTAGATAGTTGTTGTCAGGCAGCAGGTCTTTTTTGAATAAGAAACATTTTTAGAAGTGGGGGTATCACAGAGATTGCTACTTTCAGCATGTTACTTGGTAATTTTATAAAGCTGAATATAAATTATAATTAGAACTGCAGTGCAAGGACAAGTGGTTTGAGTTGAGTGCTGCTTGTTTTATTTTATACTTGATTTTGACTGGCATTCCAGTAATGTATTTAAAAGCAATTTATTTTTTCATGCCACACAACCTTTGTGTTTCCATCTAGATATTAAGTAAGCTGTCATATAGCCAATGCATTGAAATATTTTTCTTTATTGGACTCTCGTAATGATGGTTTGGCACCCAGGGCAGCGTATTTAATTAAAGTTCCAGTTGTGGTTTTGAGCATAGCTCCACCCCTTTCTAGTTGGTCACACCCCTTCCTATTGGCCCCACCCATTCAGCTGTCTCCTGCAGCCCCCCTTTAATTTGAAGTCACCAGCCGCCACTGATAACACTAGAACTACTAGAGATATAATAAGGTTTCCTATTACCTATTCTAGTGACATAAACACCTTTTGTTCCATTTTTCATAAAAATTGGAATATTTTGAACTCCATAGAAGAACTAAATAGGATTATTGATAATAAGCCACATTTTTGCTTTAGAAATAATAGATCATTAAAGAGACAATTATGCTACAGACCATTGACTAAAAAAGAACTACACTTCGTTCTCTCAGAGATTTGGTATATTTCCATGCAGACATTGCATGGCATGTAAATTTATACATACTAATAGTGTATTTACAAACCCTAGCCAAAACTTTTCAATAGAATTTGAATTTTATGCAGACTGTAGGACCAAGCATGTTGTATATCTTAGGTTTTGTAAATTATGTTATGTTTTTTATGTAGGAAAAACCAATAGGATTTTTAAAGAACGAATTTTAGAACACATAAGAGATATAGCAAATCAAAACGAAACTAATGCACTTGCAAAACACATTAAAGAACAAGGTCCTTCACATGTTTTTATTTTTTTAGTATTAGAAATTATAGAAGATAATATTAGAGGTGGTGACATTAAAAATAAAACAGAAGAGATAGAACAGAAATGGATACTACAACTACACCCAGAAAAGTCACCAGGCATTAATGGTGTAGCATCACTGAAACCCTTTTTAAAAGCTAAACCTCTTAGACATTGATTTTTACACACACACACACACACACACACACACACATATATATATATATATATATATATTTAATGTTGAACGTGCTTTGATAAACAGTTTTTTACCTTTATTCATACATTTACATCTTTTCATGATTTTAACTTATATTTAATGGTACTATTTATTTTTAATTGATTAATATATTAATTGTTGTTTTACTAATTGATGATTGCTTAAATATGCAATGCTATTTTAAGTGCATAGTCTGATGAAGCGATCAGTTACTGTAGATCGTGAAAGTGCTTACTTGGATATACTTGGATTAAACTTTCTTTTTGGATTATCCTGCAGCTGCAGTCACTTTGTTCTTTTACATTTTTATTCAGTTGATTGGAGAATCTGTCTGTGGATGAAAATAACCTACCTCAGTTTAACCAATTGGACTTTGCAGGACTCGCTGCATCTGGGTGAAAAACATTTTATTTTTACCACTGTCAGATGGCTAAGCTTCTGGTGTCATTCAAAGGGAATCCAGTATCTGTCTGCCTGGGATGACATGATCGACAGACCACGATGCTTTGCCAGAGATGGTCTACACCTATCACTCTTGGGATTCAGGTTACTGGCTAAGGCTCTTGCCACCCCTATAGTGCCTTTTTTAGTCAAAGTTCAAAGGACAAAACCACCACTGTAACAGCTACAAGCATGCAAAATCTGAAGGTAATGCTACTCAATGCTAGAAGTCTAAACCTCAAAATGCAGTCTCTCGAGGCACTCGTAAAAATGAAGAACATTGATATCTGTGCAGTAACTGAGATCTGGTTCAAGGCTCCAGAGACCACCCCTGCAATACCAGGCTACAACTCTTACCACACTTTTCGGCCACCAAACCAGGACTGAAACACTAAAGGTGGAGGAGTGTCAATATTTAACAAGGATATTCACACCACCAGGCTTGTTGCCCAACACAATACATCTGAAATTCTCCAGGTGCAAGTAACACAAGGTAAGACTGCAATCCAAACTGTAGCTTGCTATAGATCCCCCACCATACCCCAAGATTCTCACTACACCTATCTAAACATACTGGAAAATATTAAGATAGAATCAAACACCCTAATATTGGGTGATTTTAACTACCCTGCCATTAACTGGGAAAACTACTCATGTACCAACACCTTTGCCCAACGGTTCTTGGAATTCATAAATTCCAATGCCCTGGATCAACTAATCCATAGTCCCACCAGGGGCTCCAATATCCTAGACCTGGTCATTACCAACATGGGAAATCAATGCTTCACACCTATGGTCAACCCCTTGTTAGTGAGGTCTGACCATAAGCTAATCACCCTTAACATCCACATCCCACCCCCACCCCCCAGTAAGGAAACCTCCATAAAAAACTTCTCCAAAGCCAACTTCATGCTACTCAAGTCAGAAGTGACAAACTTCATGACACCCATGCAGACGAGAACTGAAAGTTCAACTGCTTAATCCTACACTAAGGCACAGTACGAGCACATCCACTCATGCATGAATCGTGCCATGCCAAATAGAACCAAGATGCTCTCATCCAAAAAAAGGAAGCCAATCTGGTGATCCCCTGCCATAAACAAACTTTACAACAAAAGGAAGAAACTGTTGCAGAAAAGAGGAAAATCCCAGGATGCAAAAAAACTCCCTTACCAGCCTCAGTAAGAAACTGAGATCCCTCATAAAATCCTCCAAAGCTAGTTACGAAAATAAAATTTCCAAAGATTCCAAAGACAACCACAAGGCATTCTATAACTATGTCAAGAATCTAAACGGCAATGCTCAGATCTGCTCTGAGCTAAAACAGAATGGCATTAAATATACTGATCCCAAGGATATTGCCAATATCCTGGCAGATCGATTCAGTGCCAACTTCACCCTCTTTCACCCCCTAAATGGCCCATCTCAATACCGGAAGATTGCCAAATTCCAGTAATAATGGCCACACAGGTAAAAAATGCACTCTCCAAAGCTAAGAATACAGCATCCATGGGGCCAGATGACATCCCAGGCTGTGTACTACATGAGCTACAATATGAACTGGCACCTCACCTAAGTGTCATGTTTAATTCATAGCCTCACCTCAGGTTTCATGTCCATTGAGTGGTGCAGCGCTACAGTTATCCCACTCCACAAGGGGGGAATCCACCTTGGATCCTGGAAACTGCCCTCCCATTAGTCTGATGAGCCTTATCTGCAAGGCCATGGAGCGTATTATCATGGAACTTATAAACAAAGACATTGGCAACCTTCAAACACTGGACCCCACCGAGTTTGGGCTCGTGAAGGGCCGATCTTGTCTCCTGAACCTGACTGACTTCTTCAAATCAGTCTCCAGAGCCATGGACAAGGGTAAGGTGGTCCACACAGCCTATCTAGACCTTGCCAAGGCCTTTGAATCACAGATAAACTTACTAAGCTAGGCATTAATCCCTACGTCACCCAATGGGTTGCTAACTGGCTTACTGATAGAGCCCACACTGTAAAAGTAGCTGACTCCAAATCCAGCTCCAGACAAGTGACAAGTGGAGTACCTCAGGGTTCAGTCCTGGGACCACTCTTGTTTGGCATCTACTTCTCTGAAGTACAGGTCAACACTAAGGGACTCTGGCTAACAAATTTTGCAGATGACTGCAAACTGGGAGCCATTACTGAATCCCCAAATTATATGGATACTCTACAAAATGGCCTTACAGAAAAAGATGCTTGGTGCCAGAGCCATGGGCTCAAGCTCAATGCCAAGAAATGTATAGGTATCTCCTTTGGGAAAAAACATGTATCCATGAATTACCATATAGGTGGCAGTACACTAAACACCGAAAGTGTGATAAGAGACTTAGGGACACAGGTAGACAGTGGTCTCACCTTCGATAACCACATCACCACAACAGTCAGGAAATCCTTCTATGTGGCACACCTCACCACTAAGGGCTTTTCATCCATAAAAAAGGAGGTCATTGTCCCACTGTACTCATCCCTCATTAGACCCATTATAGAATACAACTCCCCCGTTTGGTATGTACCTCTCAAGACATCTGCAACAACTGGAAAGGCCGCAGAAATACCTCACTAAAAGAATCACAGGCCTAAAGCAGTTGCCCTATGCTGACTGCCCTAAAAAACTCCAGCTATACCCTGTCGCATATCATCTACTCAGAGGCGATCTCTGCTTAACATACAAGGCCATGTCAAACTCAGATCTGTTGCACATGCTACACTTAAAGAAATCCAAATCCCTCAGTGTCACACGCTCCAGGGATCTAAACCTTGTCATCACAATAAACAAAACATGCTGGAGGGATAGGTTCCTGACCCACAGACTCCCCAGACTCTGGAATAGATTGCCCATACCTGTCAAGCAGAGTCCCTCTTTGGCCCTCTTCAAAAGGAATCTTGATGATTGGATGGGAAAGGAAATTCACCCTGGAGATCATATCAGTCGCCCTGCTAGACAGGGGTCCAGGGAAGTAAATAGTGTGGGAAGAAACAGCCAGGGAATTGTTATGGCTAGGCTTGTATAGGCCCTAGGGCTGATAGCCTAGTACCAACCTATGAACCTATGATGCATACCCAGTCAACAATTCTGCTATAATTTGGAAACCAAAAATTCATCCCTGGTTTGGCACCTATGTCTCTAATGGACACAGGTAACCTGTAAATGGTTCATCTCCCAAACCCCTGCTCACACTTATCAAGGGTATCAGAACTTTTCAGAGATTTGGGATGCATGTCTAGGCTTAAAAAGGCCCTTGTGGTCGTTAGCCTAGTAAACATGGATGATAATGGTTGAGAGTCATAAATTTGGCTTTGCAGGACAGGTTTCACTTGAGTAAAGCAAGCTGGAATACTTTACTGTAGTCATTTTTTCATCACGATTGTACATTTGGGGTGCAAAGCCAAATGTCTGCAATCATAAGTATTGACATTATTAGAGTATAATGACAGGAGTTTGAATGGTCTTAAATTAGTTAGGTAATTTCAAAAGAACATAACCATTTATGTCTGTTTAAAAAAAAAAAAAAAGTGTATGTAGAGGGGGCCATGGTTTGAAAATCACACACAACCAAAGATGCACTTGATCTTCCACAGCCTATTTCAAAATCTTAGTTTTAAGACAAAACATCAACAAGTGCTTATTCAGGGTTAAATTTATTTCCCCAGGGCCTCCTTTATCTATGGGGAAAAAACTTCCCAACATTATTAAACAGTGTAAAATTCTGGAAACATTCAAACTTCAATTAGATTAATAGAATGAATCCCATAAATTCATCCCAGTAGTCAGTGGCAACAAACGTCTAACTATGCCAAAGTAAACATTATAACACCTCATACCATACTATTTTTCTGCTTCTCCTTTTCTCCTATTTCTCCAACCTCTATTTGCCTTCCTCCTAGCATAATCTAAGTTGAAAATATTTTATCTGTATTCTCAAATTAAATCTGCCTAATATCATCATCGTCATCTTCTGAACTATTAGCTCACATTCAGGAGTTGTAAACTCATAAGCCTAAAAGCACACAGTAAGTATGTTTTAATTATACCATTGATAAGTTTGGGCATTTCAGCATTTCCTACTTGTTTTTATTATATGATACAGTCATATTTAAATTTTTCGCTGCTACCACTACAAAATGTTTTCACAGTGTTGACATGCCTTACAGTTATTTCATATGGAGTCATCTTTGTTTTATCTGGACTTTAAAAGTAACTACAGCAGTTCCAACAAGGATATATCTTTGACAGGACAGATTCAGATTTGTAGAAAACTTTGGTATCAAGTGAATAAATAAATAAAGTTAGCCTCTTCTTTTACAGCGATTTGATGCAAAGAGCAACAACAAATGCGAGTCCGTGTACTAATGCCAGACAGCAATACAAATACATGAACGTGTTGTTATAGGTATCATGCTGTCATATGCCATCATTAAATTATTTCAGATGCTAGTAACTATGGTTATGTCTCATAACAGTAATTAGCATATATGTAAGAAGGACAGTTAATGATTTGTACTTTTAACTACTTCTGTCCTGAATTCTAGATGTCCTCACTCCCTAGAATCAGAAACAAACCTATAGTCACCTACGTCAATTCATAGCAGCAGTAACAACATGAGAGGCTGGACTGTCTGCATCCGCTCTCCTCGCCCAAACAAATTAAGGTTAATTGCACATTCAGGGACTGCCCCACACTGGCAGATGCTGGCTGCAGGGTAGAGCCATGTAAACAGTGTGAACAAGCGCTTGTGTCACAGGTCACATTTTAACATAAACGTGGAGTGTTCTGAGTGCGGTGACAGAATGCTAGTACTGTGTAAACAGCTTTCCTATCCCCCCAAAGAGACCCAGCTCTCAGATTATCAACTGCATAAACTAATACACACAGTTAATATCAACAACACATGGCTCACAACTTGTAATGTGTTAGCTCTGCTTTCTGATGTATTCCCTTCATGCTTTACAACATCTTTGATTTGTCTGTATTAACAGTACAAATGCACAGGTTAACAAAGATGTCAGTAGTCTTGTAAGTAGCCAAATATGCCCTGAAATGTATCTCTGAGAAAAATCTTATTATAGTTTACACCTGCAGAAAATCACAGTACAGTTTTAAGCATGCATATGTCATATCACTATGGTATACAATGTCTACGTTACAAAAAAATTATTTTTTTCCAGTTAAAAAATGGGAAAAGGTAACTTGTGGAGGAAATGGACAGCGGGAATATGAAAGGAAAGAGGAAAAGAGGTAAGAGATGGCTAACAACATGGTGAAATGAATGGCAGAAAGGCAGTCAGGAAAGCATAATGTGCAAGGAGCAAGAGCTCATTAGACTTTGTAAGATTTATTAATATGAGCAAAAAAAATTCTCTGTGCTCCCCTCCCTCTGCTTCTCTTTCTCTCTTTTCTCATGAGGCATGTGATTGTGTCAAACTGCAGACATGAGCACCTGCTTTCTTTGAGAGCTCAGTCGAGAAACTGCTAATGGAACAATTTTCACTCATTTCCATTAACTGAAATTAACCAATACCTTCCCTGGCCCTGAATGGTACATTTTGCAGAAGGCTGTTCAGTGGAGGTAGGACCTCTTACCAGAAGTGAAATAACCTTACAGCTGACTGTATTAAATACAATGGGGGGGGGGGTTCAGAAGACACAGTCCCCTGAACAGGGAGATGTGCAGCATTTCATCACCCCCACCCCATAATAAAACTTTTTTTTTTTAGTTTTAATGGACACAGGCTTGCAAAGTTTATTTCATTGTAAAAAGAGTTACACTGCTTTTTATTTTGGCAATGTGGGTTGAGCAAAATTATACAGAAAGACATGATTTTTATGACATAACAAGTCTTAAAAACATAATGATCACAGTATGGTCGAGCTAGATAAAAAATAAAGTTTGCATATTTTTTCTGCTGGAAAAGCAACCCGATATCCCACCACTATGTTCATATTATCAGATATAATGAAGACATCCATGGCTCTCTTCTAACTTCCATGTTCTATTAAATCTGTTCTGACAATGCCACGAGACAACACAAGTTAACATTAACATTACTTACTAGTTCGTGGCAAATGCTAAGAGTCATGTGACCTGCTTATGATTCAGCTGTAATGCTGTGCAGGCAGAGTAAAATATATTCCAGGTTACTACAACTTTTTTTAATTCATACCTTATTTAATCTAGACACATACTTTCTCACAGTACTCCCACAAGAATACCTAATAGACACAAAGCAACAACGCTGGCCGCATACTCAAGACATTTGAAATACAATAGTCAAGTTATCTTTAATTGGGTCTACTTTACATAACAGAACCACACTTCACTGAAAATATTTTCATAGAGATGAAAAGAGCAAATGTTCACTAAGGTGAACATTCATATTAGTGAAACATTCTACAGGGAAAGGAAGCAGTTGGCCAGTATTAGAAAACTGCTCTCTTCCCCACTGTAGTGCGATCTTGGTGTTGGTATATATAAGTTGGGAAGGTGTGGGGATACAGTCCCCCCCCCCCCACCAGGGTGGGTTTGACATACTGCAGTGTGTGTTTCATTTATAAGGTGGCCAAGTGCTTCCTTCCCTGTGGTGTTTTCCACTGATTTGAACATTTGCTTTATTGAATATTCACTCTTTTCATCTCCACGAAAGGTTTTGAAATGTGGTTCAATTATGTGACATAGACCCCTTTAATTACATGCAGCTCCTTTTGCCTTTATTTTATACACATTAAAAGTGAAAAATGAATATATATATATATAAATAATATCACCTAACAAAATATCAAACAGTAAAATATAAGAAAATGATAAATTTAAAATGAATGAAACAAAAAATAATCAAAAAAGGGTCCGTCTCCACCATACCTCCTGCTTGTTATACATACCAACTCCGAGATCACACCACAGCAGGGAAAGGGCAAATTCCCAGTCTCTGCTACACCACAATGTCTCATGCGCATAATCTGCCACTAACACAGCTTGGTCTCTTAAGCCAGCAAAAGAATGTTCTTTTTAAAATCATCTTTATTGAATTACCACTTATGACACAGGCAATCACACATTTATATAAATGACATATTTTCAGTTGCAAACATTATACATCACATATGACCTTCTGTTCAGTCATTGTCAATCCACCATTGCATTCACTCAATTCCTACCTTCCCTTGAATCTCATTTCTCCTACAAAACATTATTCTGCATGTATTGTTCTCCAAACTGCCATTTTTTCACGTATCTTGCTCCTACACTTTTTTAAAGATCCCACTTACCATTTGTTTATGTCTGTCACTAGATACACTCTCAAATATGCTTGGATTAGACTTTGACTTCCATTTTCTAGTAATTGCCTTTTGGCAGCCATCAGAATTAAACTTAACAAGGCCATACTATGTCTAAGCAATTCAGATTCTGTACATCAGCTCAAAAAATAACATCCTTAGTTACATCAATTTGCTCAACCAGTATTTCTGACAGAGCAGTCTGCAGGGAATTTTTAAAGCCTGCCAACTCATTACACCCCCCCCCCCCCAAAAAAAATATTTTCCCAATTATCTCTTCCCTATCATACCTCCAAAATTTGCAATTTAACTGAGGAAAAATTCTCTGGAGTCTGCTGTTAGTATAAAAATAACTTTGCAAACACTTCCAAGAAAAAACCCTAACTCTTCTAGACTTTGTTGCATATTTGGGAGTCATACATATATCCTCCCATTGTTTTTTTATGAATTGCTTATCCAGTTTCTCTTCCCAACCATTTCTAACCTCCTCTGATTGATTCCTATAGTTATTGTGCAATATTTTTATATACCCTACTAATTATCCCTTTTGTAACAACAGCATCTGTTCTAGATTCAACTAAAAACTCTGCCAGTGTTGTTCTTTAACTTAGGATTCTCCTGTCCCTTTCTCTTGACCTATACTCTTATCAGTTCGTTTTCAGGGAAGGTAGTCTGTAGCCTGCAGTCCAGATGTATTCTTAACCTCTTCCTAAGCAGGCAAAAGGTTGTTTGATATTTTGTATGTTTGACAAAATGAAATGCAACTATATATATATATATATATATATATATATATATATATATATATAAAAAATATAACAAGGTAGAAAGTTCAATGCCAAATTGTCAATATTTATTTATACTGCACTTTCTAGAAGTTAAATGTAGCCGCGGTGGTGCAGCGGTAGCACTGTCTCCTCACAGCAAGAGGTTCTCCCGTTCGATTCTCGGCTGGAGCGCCTTCTGTGTGGAGTCTGCATGTCCTCCCCGCGGTCGAGTGGCGTTCGAAAGACATGTGTGAATGGGTGTGCCTTTGTTGAAGGATGGGCGTTGGGCTGGCACCGTAATAATCAACTGCCAATCATTAGCGGGCCGGTGTTCCTCTGTGGTGACCCCTAACCAGGAAAAGCCGAAAGAAGAACAACTTTCTGGAAGTTAAATGTAACAATTGTGACAAAAAATGTATGAAGTAAAATAATAAAGACATATATGAAAATATAGAACAAATTAAATAATTATTCAGTCATGGACCTCTAAAAGAATGACTTAAATATCTTTTCATCAGACAGATGAAGCCAGATTTGATAGCAAAATTAAGCAGGGCATTCTAAATTTAAGCTGTCACCACAGAAAATGCATAGAGGTTAACTGAATTCATACCACAAAACCTTCAAGCAATCAGACAGAAGAGGGATAAGGAAGGAAGAAGGGTTTCAATAATTCAAGACAAGCAGGAACTAGGTCATATCATGGCTTGTCCTATCACACACATCTGATGTGGAAAGTCATACATCTAATAGCCTACTTATATCATTAAATTTCTGAGCATTTTTAATTTGAGTTTAAAATCAAAAGCCAACCAAATCTACATGTCCTGTAAACATGCAAACCACCATGCTGTTCAGTACAAACTGTTTTTACAATGGTAAATAGTGCTTTCAATGTCTATATATGACAACAGCAATATATTATGCAAAAAAAAAATCTCTAGTTTTTAAAACCAATTGCATATCATAGCAAACCATACAACCTACACATACAGTAGTAACAGACTTTCTTCAGCCAGAAATAAGGTTTTATATGATGGAAAGAAAATCCTTTCTGGGTGCTTGTTTTCTAAGATAGTTTCAGAAACAGAATGCTTATATTGATAAATAACAGTGTAAACAACATGCGTAGGTTCAGAGGTATATAACAAGCCAAGTTGCAGACAAGACAACATGTATTAGGAACTGATTAGTGAGTGCTGTACATGAGCATGGATTCCTAAATACCTTATCAAGCTTCCCTATTGGTTTTAAAAGTAGCCAGTGTGATGCTTTGTGTGATATGTAAGGGAGTTTATGCCATAAATACGGAGTACACTGAGGTTGCAATCTATTAAGCAAGGAGGTAAGCAACTGAAATATTGGGACCAGAGACCGAGTCTCAAATCACGGAGACTAAATGGCTAAAAAATGACAATTTCTCTGAATATTCCCTTTCTTCTAGGGTATGGAGATCTCAGAGTTGGTATATATATATATATATATATATATATATATATATATATATATATATATATATATATATATATATATCTATAAATCACGGAGACTAAATGGCTAAAAAATGACAATTTCTCTGAATATTCCCTTTCTTCTAGGGTATGGAGATCTCAGAGTTGGTATATATATATATATATATAAGTTTGGAGGGTGCAGGGGGCAAGCCCACTGCAAAATAATGTTTAAAGGAGAAGAGGAATCTTTGTGATTCACTCTTTTCCCAGGGTTTCTGTCTTTTTTTTTGTCTTGTCAGCCCTCTGCATTTCAAGTGCCAACATTTAAGTAATGAGCCAATGGTGATGGCATAGTTTCTTGGTAAGGATTTTTTGTGATGCGTTCATGATGTCTAACTTAGGAGCAGAAAAGCAAGTATTATATGATATTTCATGTTTCAATGGCTAGGCACAAACATCTGTGAAAGAATCTGTATGAAGCAGAATATGGTGAGAGGACTTTTAACAGATTAGCTTATGAAGTACAGTTCAGTAATTCTATTGGTTAGGAATTTTTGGGGGCTTTATAGTTGGGCAAGATGCTTAAAGAGGTACATGCACAAAGGAACATTATATTCTATGATGGGCCTGATGTCAGAAGTATAGACAGGAATTACAACTTCCTTATTCTTGGTGGCTATACCTTTGGAAGATAGCTGTATCAAACAGAAAGATTTTCTGACAATCGCTGGGGACATAGTCAAAACACAGTTCATTGTTAATAAAGGTAACCAGACCAGTGATGACTGAGACAGGAACTGGATTATTGTTCTACCCCAACTAACAAGGTCAAAATAAAATAAAATAAATAAAATAAAATACAATTATTACTTATTCCATATTTTTCAAGCTGCAAATCTTAAAGAGCAAGTGTCAGTAATGGTTTTCTTCAACATTATCTAATGTTTCCTCTGATACTATGGAATCATTTGAAAGTCACTTGCATATGGTGTTACTGATGAAAATAAGGACATAGTACATATTTTCATAAATAACTATCTCTAATATAGTACATTGCACACTGACATTGGAACTGCATTTTCAGTTTCCCACTGTGACATTTCACTATTGGCTCCTAAATAACACGCAGCTCACTCAGTTATGAAAATAAAAATGTAAATATTAAAATATGTATAATAAGTGTCAAACAAGACTGAATATCTCTGTGTGTCCCAGAAAACAATCTCTGTATCATTTTTTTTTCATAAACTACCTTTCACACCTTGGACAATATTAATTACTAAGTACCATGACTAAGGATAGCAGCTCCAAAATAAGTGCCATAAGGAGTGATAGCCGAGAACTGGAATTACACCATGAGGTGTTATGGGTGTGAAAGAGATAAATTACAACTAAAACCTTGAAGATACCAGTCAGTGCAAGGACTGAATGAGTTAAAATGTGATATATTAAAATAAAGTTGCAGTTAATAATCTGGCAGCAGTTTTCTCCATCTACTGCAGTTGACTTGTTTATTTATTAATTGTTTTTGTTTACTGAAATAGTCTGGTTGGAATGAATGTCTTGTCTCAGTGTAAACCTAGGGAGAAATGCTTTGCAATTAATCTATACAGTAAGCACAATGTTGTAAAGGAAATAACAGTCATAACAGAGAACTAAATAGACATTGTGCTGTACAGGAAATAATCATTAAAATACATTTGAGGGGGAGGCTCAAAATGGGTCTATATTAGATGACTGAACTTTCAAAAGTTCGACTGTCATATGGTCGACACCATATGATCGAACTTTTGAAAATTTGAACTTTTTAACGGAGATCTCCATACAGCGTGAAATGGGAAGATTTCCCTTTTCTGCACTGTAGTTCGATCTCGGAGTTGGTATATTTGAAGAGTGGTGGGTGTTGGGGATGCAGGGGGTTGGCCCCCCTGCTTAAAATGTTCAGGTAGGTTATTTGTGTAGTTTATTTTTTTTTATTAGATGTTTGAACTTTTAAAAGTTTAATCATATGGTGTCAACCATATGACAGTCAAACTTTTGAAAGTTCGATCATCTAATATAGATCTGCTCAAAATAAGACACTGAAGTAGTAACAATAGCAGGAAATCATGTTGAAAGATTGATACCTTTCTCTTAACAGGAACAACTCCAAAGATCTGTCACTGAAAGCATATTTGGTGAGACTTGGAATAAATCTTTTTGTTTTTTTTTGCAAGGTTCCCCCTTCTTTATGGAGGAGACCACATGCCCAAACCTTAATATACCTTCCTCCAAGGTTACACAGCAGTGGAGAAAAAAGAATCCTCTACTGTTTGCCAGAGTGATTTAGTGAAAATATTGATCTGTCACCAGAAAAGGACGAAGAGGCCATACTACATTATCCTCTTGGGTGAAGACGTACAGGGCGGTCAGTGCTGAGACTCTACTCAATCTTGTTTGTCTCATGGATGCTCTGATTTTTTTTGCACCATTTGCAGACCAGCGGATATACATTATGCAGTGGCTTCAAAGTTAGGACATCCACAAAGAAAAGAGAAATGGATCTGATAAATGATTAAACAGCTAGTGGCATTTAATTAGGATGCTATATGTGCCTGTATGGGATGAGATGCTTGACTGTCCAAATTCCTTTGCTAAACATGGTCTGCACCTCTTGTTCCAAAACTTTCACATAATGGCTAAAGTCTTTGCTGCCTCAGTAGTGCCTTTTTAGGTAAAGTCCAGTTGATGGAAACTGCAACACAACTAACACATTAATCCTGAAGTCAGATCAAACTACAATGCTTCTTAATACCACACGTCTAAACAATTAATTGTATGATCTGAAGACACTCCTGTATTTGGAACGCATCCATGTTTGCATAGTTACTGCAACTTGGTTTAAATGAATGCCTGTGTTTAGCACTTTTCATTGGCAACTATGCTGCAGTCTCTGTATTTGTGAAAGAATATATTACACGGAAGCAGATCTGTTGGGACCCTCGGTCTAGATTCACTGAACTACAGTTCACTCTAGATAGGATTAATTATCAATAACTTGCCACAGAGCACCTTCCTTGTTGCTTGATAACTGCATAAGGTTCCTCAATGTTTCAAATAATCTCCTTATTGGCAAAAACTCAATTATTTTGGGTGACTAACTATCCTTCAATAAACTGAGGCACTAACACTTCCAATATAGGATATGCCCCAAAATTCATAAAATGTATAAACAAAAAACTCCCTTGAACAGTTGGTGGACAACAATAATATAGGACACAGCAAACATGACAATTTTTTACCAATATGGTTGCCTCTTTCACTACTCTTGTATGTCCTTTCCAAGTGAAGTTGGACTACAAACATGTGACCTTCTCCTTTAAACTCCTGAAAGCCCCGAGAGTAAATCTCAGTGAATTTAAAGAGTATAAATGTGCCAACCTCAACCAACTCTATGCAGAAATATCAGAATTCCCCTCTCTTAACCATGATACTGAAACAAGCTTCAGTAAGGAATTCTACACCCATTAAAAAAAACTTCATGGAGTTAGCAGTCTCTACCAAACTCAGTATCATAAGAAATTCAAAAAACTACTACCCTTGTGGTCCACTATTATAAATAAACTCTAAAATAAAAGAAAGGCATTCTTTAAATTACATAGCAGGCCCAGACCCTCTCTTCTCAAGGAGAATATGAAAAGCATTTAAAAACAGGAAACCACTATCAACTCTATTAAAGTAGTCAATGGACATAGGCTAGTCTCTGAAGCCAAGAATAACTATACATTTTTCTTTAGCAAAGTTAGAAAACGGAAAAAAAGAGCCTTATATTGCTTTGAATGTTTTCATAATTACAACTCATATTCTGATCTAAAAAACATTGCCAACATCCTTGCAAACAAATTCCATGCCACCTTCACACAGGAAACATTTATCAAATATGTGTATGCCTTACTCCCTCCAAATATCTGCAATGATCACTTACTAAAAATGCTAACCAAAATAAAAAAGACTCCTACCGAGAAAAGCCAAAAGGAGAAGAGAGCCTCACAGCAAGAGATTCTTGGCTGGGGTGCCTTCTGTGTGGAGTCTGCATATCCTCCCTGTGGTTGCGTGGGTTTCCTCTGGGTGCTTGTTTCCTCCCTCATTCCAAAGACATGTGGTAGGTGAGCTGGACACACTAAATTGACCCTAGATGTTTGTGTGTGCATGTGTGTGCTTTCTGTGGAAGGTTGGCTGCCAGGCTGGAAACTCAACACCATAAAACTCCACTGCTAATCTTTCTCCGGTCCATTGTTCTGCTGTGGTGACCCCTAACGGGAAAAGTTGAAAGGTGAAGAAGCTAACCAAGACCAAAAATACTTCTTCCATATAACCTGGCAATATAATTAATTGCTTAATTAATAATGTTAAACATGCCCTTGCAGACCCATTCTTTAAACTGTTTAGCTGTTGGTTTTGTCCATCATGAGTGGTAAATGCAGTCATGATGTCCTTTCATAAGACTGGCCTTACTACTGACGCAGGCAATTACAAACCTACTAGTCTTAAAAGCCTCATTTGCAAAGCCATGGAACATATTATGATTTTCCTCATTAACAACAACATCAAGAATCTTATCTGACTCTGCCACCAACAGGTTGATTTTATGAAGGCTAGATCCTGCCTGCTGAATCTGATTAACTTTTTCAAAAAGGTAACAGATTCTGTAGACAGTGGCCATGTGGTATACAAGACGTAACATTTCCTGGCCAAGGCCTTCAACACCATTCCCCATACTGGAATTAAAAGAAGTTAAATGCATTAAGAATTAACCCATATATGGTAAGATGGATGGCAAACTGTTTGAAACACAGAACCTACATAGTTCTGATCAGAATGCATGAAAGTGACCAGTGGCATTCCTCAGGGTTCAGTGCTGAGAACTTTCCATTTTAGCCTTTACCTCTCATATCTCCATGCTAAGTGCCAAGACCTAAGGGTAACAAAACTTGCCACTGAATGCAAACTGAAGGTTATTAAATCACTCTCTGACACCTAAGCCCTCCATCATAAACTCTTAATGTACTAAAATGAGTTCAAACACAACCTGGCAATTACTGAGGTAACTGAACTGAGTAGACAATCATCACAATCACTAGTGTGTGTAGTGCTGTCACTTTTGGTGGACAATCCTTCCACTCATCATAACATACAGACAAAACAACACTTCAAAATGAAAAAGTACTCTGGGATCTAGGAACTTGGATTAATAACTACTTCTCTTTTGATCATAATGTGAGAATGGCTGTCAAAAAATCCTTTTATTTAGCACAGCTAATTGCAAGAGGAATATCTTCAAGGTCTAGAGAGGTAATCATTCCCCTATACTTAGCATTGATCAGATCAGTTATAGTGAATATAATAATCCGTCCAGGATGTATTGCGCTAAATATATCAATCACTTAGAAAGATACTAAAAGTTCTTAACCAAAAAGATTACAGGCCTCAAGTCCCTGCACTGTCAATAGAGGCTGGAAACTATTCTCCTTTATTTGTTGTTTTATAGGGTTTTTAGTGGGGATCTCTGTCTCACTTACCCAGTTGTCTTGCACCTCCTGTATCTCTGCAAGTCCACTAACTCCACCAATACTAGAATCAAGGGCCTTAATATTCACCAACAGATATATAAAAGGTGGTGGAGGGACAGGTTTATAACTCAATGTCTCCCATACCTCTCAGCTGTCCTTCATTTTCAGAGACATCTCTGATATTGACTCACTTTTGTTGTCCCTCTTAATCCTGCCTTCAACTGGTGACTTTTAAAGAAAATGAGGTGAATTACACTTAATAAATAATGACAATAATTAGAGTTATAGACTTCTTTTACTTTAGAAAATGTGTACTAATTTGCATTCTGTTATTCTGTCAATGTGTCAAGTTAACAGTATTATATTTTAAAAGTGTCCCTGATTATTCCAGGATTTGTCTCTGATTGCCTCTGTCTGATTGAAAACTATGGTGCCTCCCAAACCTATTAAATATACTCCTCTTTCATGTTAAGCAGTACGACTCATAATCTTAAACATAAATCTAGATGACTGGATGGATATTCACAAGTTTACTCTGGGATTGACTAGCATGGTCTTCTTGAAGAAAGGAGGTGTGGCCTGAGGGAGTGTACTGGCAATGTATAAATGTTCATCGGATTAAATGGCTTTAGATGATCTGAGAAATTTATGGAACTAAGAATGTATGTATGTGTAAATTCTGCACAGAACAAAGATATTCTCAAATGAGAGAATCTATGATCGTCTCTCCAGTGCCAAATATCCATGACAAAACTTACAGTAGATTTGTGTGAACATAATGGAGAAAATTGCCTAGTAGAAGTGCAAGATTATTATTTATGAAATGCTGACACTCTCAAACTCCCCAGGCTAAACAGATAACAAATCATATCACAATTTAAAATGACATTTTCAAATGCTGCATTCCTATTGAAATTGTCATTGGCAATGGAACTCGATTAGCATTCTCTGAGTTTTAATATTTATGACAGAGTCCAAATGCTATGAAGTCTATGTTATCTAAAAGCAGTGCTGCTGAGACAGCAACTCCACATACTGCAACTAGAGTTAGTCCAACACAGCTAATGTTGGGCCAGCAGATATGAACAATAATCCCAGTGACTGAGACATATTTACTTAAGCAATAACCAACAAGTGGGTGTGGATATATGAGGATTTATCCGTGAATGGCATGGTTTGATCACAAGGGTGAAGCACAAGAAATTGCATACTTTTCTTAAAAAATGCCTCTGTACAATGGCACTATAATGTTTCTCTACATTTGTTTTCGTGTTCTTCTGTGCTTGTTGACGTACTACTCATGTGTATGGGACTTACTTCCCCACACTTGCACAGTACATCAGTATTGCTGAAAACAAGCAACGGAGAAAGGAAGATCTCTATTGCTTTTTTCTTAACTATAAAATAGTTTAGACAAAGCCTTAAATAACAGGGTGCAAAGGCTACAAAATAGGGACTGATTGTAAATGTTGCTTGTATAAACTTAAGAAAGCTGGTAGAATAAGAAGATTTGAGTTAGGATGCATTGCCTGTAGGATATGAAGTCTGAAATTCAAATGCATGGCATTACTCAGTGACTTCACTCCACAGTGATTTATCAGAAAACCACAAATTTTATGAGAAACAGAACGAAAATATGAGGAAAAATCTGGACATTGTGTGAAAACCTGGAGAGTTGAGATGTATGCCTCTGTTGCACATATGAATAGAAGAAAGTCTGGCCACACAATGGTACTTAGCGATCAGACCTTTTTTTTTTCTGTTTGCATATGCTCAATTCACAGTGGGCACTCTGGTTGGTCCAGTCAGCATCCTCCTTTTCTGAATAATAATGAGATATCATTATATAATTAAGATTTGTTCATATAAAATTGGGGGGGGGGGTTCAAAAGGCCAGAACTGTACAGAAATATTTTTATACCAAAAGCCACTCAGTTATTCCTTGCATGACTTTATCCTAGGTCTTGCTGTCCATCTCAAGTTAGATGAGGAAAAGAGGTTGGAACAACAGTTGCTACTGTTGTCAGATCATCAGACTAGAGAGCATACATTAAACCAAAACAACAAACAAACCAAAAAACAGGGAGTGTTTTTTTCTATGTATTATACCTCTTGAAGGCTGTGTTAGCCAAGGCGCTAAGGTTTGAATAAACTTTCTTTTTTGGATCTATTGCCAAGTGGTTTTCATAGAGATCATACATTATCTGACTAATGATGTAGGAGTGGTAGGTAGGCCACACATCCGGGCCATTTTCGAGATGCCTGAACTGAGTAGGTAATAGTGACAATCCAAAGAAGTGAGACATTCAAAATCAGTGTCTTCAGATCTTAATAACAGACTTATTGCAATGTAACTAAAAGGGGCATATTACTTGATAGAATCACGTTAATCAATATTACCTTGTCACAAAAGACTAGCCCTTCATGTTCACAACCTGTGAGAGTTAAGAGTTAATTTATAAAGGCTTGGGATAGGTGAGATAAGTTCTGTGATTGTTTCAGAAGCAAATAGTTAATACAATGACTGCTAACAGGAAAGTATGTTTAAGAGACTGTAAAAGGTTAAATACATTTTGGGTAATGAGAAAAAAAGTAAATTGCTCTTAAGTGCTACTTGTACTACATATCTTTAAAATGAAAAGTACAAAATGATAAGCATATATACATGCACATATTATGATGTACACATGTGGATAATGTTTTTCTTCCAAAGAGAATTTCATTTTCTCCTTTGGAGGGATCACTGGAACAATCAGTGTAACTGGTAGACTGATCATGCCTATATAAACTTAATGGGTTTACCCGTAATACACAATGCAGTAATGTGGAAAAGTTTTGGTGAATGCTTGAGTAGACCTTGGCAGCACTGAACATTCAATAGTAAACATATATATGGATTCACTTTAGAAGCTCGAAATACTGACATATCGAATTTTAGTATTTCAAGCTCATAAAGTGGAAACCTGAAAAGAACGAAAACTTAGAAGCACGAAATTCAAAATCTCGCATACCAGAGATTTTGAATTAGCGCTTTGGGTGTTTCGCTGTGGGTATGGATTCAGGTAAGTGTTTATGTGTTAAGGGTTTTGGGTAGGGGCTGTGGTGTGTGTTGGTGTGTTTTGTTACTGTGATGTGTGTGTGCGAGGAGAATGTAGCTTGTGTGGTGGCGTTTTGTGCGTTTTTGTATGTAGTGCGACCTCAGAGTTAAAATATTTAAGTAGGGGGGGCGTGGGGGGTGCTTGCCCCCCTGCTTTTATGTAGGACAGAGCTTGTGTTTGTGTGTGGGGAGGAAGGTGTGTGGTAATTCAAAATCTCTGGTATGCGAGATTTTGAATTTCACGCTTCTGAGTTTTCGTTCTTTTCAGGTTTCCACTTTATAGCCTTGACATACTGAATTTCGATATTTCAGTATTTCGAGGATATAAAGTGAATCTTTATATATATATATATATATATATATATATATATATATATATATATATATATATATATATATATCTATATTAAATCAGTGAACGCTTACAATAGCAAATACTGATTTATCGACCCTTTAAAAGCGAAAGCTAACAATCCTGATGACACGGAACAGCAATTTTTTTTCCCAGGGAAAAAAATTACTGTTCCACAAAAAAAAAAAAAAAAAAAAAAGTTCAAAACACAAAATAAAGTAGGGGGGCTTCACACCCCACACCTTCGATATGGGGGGGGTGCCCTCCACACACCCCCACTTAAATATTCCAACTCTGAGATCACATCACAGTGGAGGAAATGGCAAAGTCCCTAAAACGGCCCAGTGATATTTTTGCCTGGGGAAAAAATGTTCCGTGTCTTCGGGATTGTCAGCTTTCACTTTTAAATGGTCGATAAATCAGCATTCGCTATTTTAAGTGTTTGTCAATTTAATATAGACCCTATATATATATATATATATATATATATATATATATATATATATATATGTATATAATTATATCTAAGTAAAAATATATGTATGTGCTATGAGACTTATTGCTGCACTCATTTTTATCATGTGGTGTTTTCTGTTCCTGGTACAGTTTGTTGAATTATTCACTGTTAGTTTTTGTTTGGTGCCATTTTGTGTGTGTGTGTGTGTGTGTGTGTCTGTGCAATGACTGAAGTGCACAAGGTAGGGTGTAGGGTTGGAGCGATGGAATTAGAGGGCAGGGTTAGAGTTAGCAAGCACATATTTTTAAGGATGGGCACTGCAGATTTCACGTATTATGATATGTAGTGCCCTGCAAGGAGGGTATGTGCATCATTCACCAAGCCTGAGAATGTACAAGACTCATCCAGTCACAAACCTTTATGTCAAAGGATGGTAGTTCCACAGTATCAGTAATACTGCTTACAAGTCAATTCAGCATGTTTACAACACTTTCATGTTTCATATGCACCTCACTATTCTCACAGAGCTGTAATTATCGTGAAAAAATCCACCTTTCCTGGAAGGTGGCAAAGTCATATATATCCAAAGGCAGTGCTGTTGTGTGACATAACGCTGTGTGAACTTAAAGTTTAAAATGTCAAGGAAGCCAATGATTCCATTCACATCTGCATACTTATACTACGCATCAGTCATTATTCTGGATATCTAGGTTTTCACATACTTATACTACGCATCAGTTGTTATTCTTGATATATAGAGTTCTACATACTTATACTATGCATTAGTTGTTATTCTTGATATCTAGGGTTCTACATACTTATACTATGTATCAGTTGTTATTCTGGATACCTATGGTCCCACATACTTATACTATGCATCAGGTGTTATTCTGGATACCTATGGTTCCACATACTTATACAATGCATTAGTTGTTATTCTGGATAGCTGTGGTTCCATATATTTATACTACATATCAGTCATTATTCTGGATACCTATGACTCCACATACTTATACTACGCATCAGTTGTTATTCTGGATAGCTGTGGTTCCGTATATTTATACTACATAGCAGTCATTATTCTGGATACCTATGGCTCCACATACTTATACTACGCATCAGTTGTTATTCTGGATAGCTGTGGTTCCGTATATTTATACTATGCATCAGTCATTATTCTGGATACCTATGGCTCCACATACTTATACTATGCATCAGTTGTTATTCTGGATATCTCTGGTTCCACATACTTATACTATGCATCAGTTGTTATTCTGGATAGCTATGGCTCCACATACTTATACTAAGCATCAGTTGTTATTCTGGATAGCTATGGCTCCACATACTTATACTATGCATCAGTTGTTATTCTGGATATCTATGGTTCCACATACTTATACTATGCATCAGTCGTTATTCTGGATAGCTATGGCTCCACATACTTATACTATGCATCAGTTGTTATTCTGGATATCTATGGTTCCACATACTTATACTATGCATCAGTTGTTATTCTGGATATCTATGGTTCCACATACTTATACTACGCATCAGTTGTTATTCTGGATATCTATGGTTCCACATACTTATACTACGCATCAGTTGTTATTCTGGATATCTATGGTTCCACATACGTATTCTACACATCAGTTGTTATTCTGGATATCTATGGTTTCACATACTTATTCTACACATCAGTTGTTACTCTGGATATCTATGATTCTGCATACTTATACTATGCATCAGTCATTATTCTGGATATCTATGGCAAGACTGTTGAAGCATACATGTAGCCAAGAACATTGAATGATGAATCCCAGCATCAGAAAAGGTATAGACAACGTTGAATCCATTCCTGGCATAATTAGGATCGCAATACTGTTTTTACCAATAGCCCGTAGTTGAAGGAAGTGTAGAAATGATGCTTTGTGTATGCATACTAAGCAACAGAGTGGGAAAGCTCATTAGCAACATAAATCCTCCATTGACCTGCTGAAGGAATCTGTCAGGAGTTTGTCTTGGGAGGGAATATATATTGCTTGACCTTGATGGCCAGGTCCTCTTGAAATCTTCAGTAAGAGGCTGTGTGTGTAGCCATGCACATCTTTTAATGATTCAGCCAAGTAACAGCTATTGTGGAGGTGGCCCCTACATCATCAAAGCTGCATTTAATGCTATGTCCAGTCATCCTAGTTGTTTTAGCCACCAAAGGCATAGTCTGTTGTTTTGAATCTGATCCTTCCATGTCAGCAACAGCTTAATTCATGACAGACTGATAACTAACGGCCCTGAAAATCAGGGTATAGAAAGCATCAACCTTTTTTCCCCTCCTGTCCATGGCCCTAATGACATTATCTGAGAAAAAGGCATTAAAAAAGGCAGGAGCTTAACTGGCCTGTCTGAATCTAAAGAAATGGCCAAAGGATGTGCTATTGGGTTCTTGAAAAGAAATTTAAGTTCATCTGGAACTTTAAAATTTATCAGGCTTCTTATTGGCTGGAGGCTGAGAGTCAGGAGCAGAAGTTATAGCTGTGAAGCCATCAAGGAAAGGCTCCAGAACTGGAGGGACAGAAGTAGGAGCTGGTGTGTCCACTTCTAAAAGTTTGTTGCATCTTTTCCTAACAGAGATTTATTTAGAATTCCACTCAAAATGTTTCGTCATGGTCACAAAGGTTTCCTAAAATGTAGCCTCTTCCACAGGGGAATCAGGGGATTCTTGTCACCTGAGGGTACTTGTCCAGGTGAGTGAACTCATGATAGAGAATGATCATCATAATCTGAAGCTCCATCCTCATTATCTGAGAAAAACTCCACAGTAACCTTCTTAGGAGTGGGGGGGGGGGGTGTGGAGCAGAAAAGGAGGGAGGCTTGAGAGCCATAAACGCCTTGAAAATGCCCTAAGAAAAGTCCATCCACTATTTCTCACTAGAAGTCTGGGAGGGGCTTAGCCTTTTGCCATTTCTTTTTAGGGGTGGCATCCACTTGGACTACACACAGAAGTTATGACCCCTGATGTTTCTCAATAAGAGATCCTGGTAACTCTTTCCTTACTAAGATCTGAGGAATATCTTCTGAGACTGCTGAGATAATAATTTAAGGCTCCCCGTTTCCTTCCTGTCTGTAGAAGCAGTCCCCTTGGACATATAGTTCTCATATTCCATACTGGCCTGCAGCTGGGTCATTGTAGAGGGCATTTGAGGAAATTCTGGCCACCCTCTGGGTTCTGCAGCCTTAGCAGTTATGTTTGAATCTGACTGGGCAGACTGAACTTCGGGTCTTGGCCTCTTGAGTTTTTTGTTTGTGGCTGAGGGTACTTCAGGTGTGGAGGGATCTGCCATCTTGGCATGAGCTAATAGCTTAAGTCACTGAGTCTCTATGAAAGTATTCGCTTATGACAAATGTGAGCATAACGTCTTGGGTATGAAGGACTGGCAGAGAGAACAAGATCTGTAATCGTGCTCTGTGTCTAAACAGAAAAGGCACTGGGAATGTAAGTCTTTGTAGGGTACCTGCCTGTTGCACTCACACTTTCCCTTCCTAGCTGATATCTAGCTGATGTCAAAATCACAGATCAACAGAGTAAATGAGAAAAGGAAGGTTCCTCAATTGGGAACTTACGTGAACTAGTGAAAACTTACTATACAAACGAAAACGTGAAGATCAGATAGTTGGGTGTGAGACTTGCATTTGGGCTAGCAGTGAGATAGTCAGAGGATTTATGCTCATATGTTCACTGGTATATCCCTGTGCTTACAGGTTGAGGTCATATACACTGGATGTATAGCTTATGGGAGGCTTTATGCTTTGGTAACCCAGCTGGACATTAGTGATGTAAAGTCATCTGCTTGGAATACTGCAAGAGTGATTTCAGTTAGGACATCGAATTAAATAACAAAGTAAAGAAAAACACACAAAAATGTACTTTGCAGGGAGGCCGGGCAAGTTCCTCACCTCCTCTACTGATGCTGTGGCCAGTCAAACACTCCTACAACCTCATCATTCTCAAACAACCTTTGGGAAAGAGGGATGTCCCCTTCCTGATGTTTTGTGATTTCCAAATTAGTCTGTGGCAAGCCTTCATTCACTTTCTGAAGGTTGGCACATTTCCTGCCTGAGAACCATGCTGAAATGTAGCATATACAGCACATAGGGATATACAAGCTTATCTACCAGAGTAATTAATAATGTACCCTATATACAGTGAAAAATCAACACTTCCAGGAGTTATAGATATGAGAATAATTTGCACATCTTCCAAATATGCAGCATCATCCTGAACTCCCATAACATGGCCATCCTATGGCACTGCTACCTAATGTAGAGAAGTATAGTTAGATTACTACAGCTATATTCAGAGGTGCAAGGTACGCACTGTTGAGATCTCCATGCAGACAGTTACAATGCACAATTCCATGATCATTCCAGCTGTTAAGTCCTGGAAGCTCACGTTTTATGCTAGAATACAGTCAGCTGTGTTGCTGTACCTCCTATGGTCTATGATGCATGTTTTCTGTGCTTCTGTTATTTCCAGTCACGTATGTATTTAGGTTCCATTTCAGGTTCTGTACAGCTTGCTGACATGGATATCTCTACGTTTTTATGCTGGCATGATGCTCAATGTACTTTTTCAGATGGAGTACAATGTTGGCTGGCAGTGTTAGAGGAGGAATAACATTACATCTTCTAGTGAGCCTTGGTGAGAGAGAAGGATTCAGTATGAATGTTCCTGAATATAGTTTCAGTTCTGACATTTTCTACCAGTCATCTGCACCACTTCTTTCTTCTTCCAACACTGGCAAAAGGGGAAGTCCAAATTCAGAGCTTGTTATCATTACCCACGTAGAAAATGTTGTTAAAGGCAAAGTATGAATTTTCCAAGCTGCTTAGTAAAAGTGAGAATGTTCAAAAATCTCTATTTTGACTTCACTCTTTTTTAATTTCTCCAAGTCTTATGGGTTTCTAATACCATGCTGGGAATGGACTCCATTCCTAAGTCAAAGTATGATTAAAGATCATGAAATTAGTATTGTTTCAATCTTTGATGTCCGCAAGAAGTGCTCTTTGTAGCATCCGCAATGTGCCCAGTAATGACTCCTTCTGCAATGATTCTTTTTTATGACCCATTGCTCCTACTACTATTGGAACTGCCTGGGTATCTTTCTTCTACGTTGCTTTCATTTCTGCCTGCAAATCCTGATATTTTATGACTTTGTGTCTCTCTGTACGCAGGACACTATAGACACTGGGTGTAGCGATTTCAATGATCAGTGCTACTTTCGTCTTCTTTTCGTGGACCACTATATCTGTTTTCTCACATCTATCTTTTGGACTGTTGGTAATGGGTGATCCCATGTGATCCAGATTTCATTTTCTATTATTTCTTGTGGCTCATGTTTCCACTTCAATACCATAATGTTTGCACAATCCCTAGTGCAATAGTCTTTCTACATTATTATGCCTTTCAGTATACAGTCCTTCTGCCATTAGTATGTCAACTAGCAACAAGGTGTGCAAATGTATGTTTCCAATTCTGTTTTACAAAACCTGCATTTATCTGTTTCTCCCACATGTTCAATGGACTTTGTAAACCAATGTGTATGTAGCTCACTATTTTGGGCCACCAATATTAACCGTTCATCTTTTGTTTTGAATTTGCCTCTCCTTAACCATTCCTGTGTTCCATCCTGGTCAACATGAGGTTCTTCCAGGAGTTTTCTATACTTCAAAGTATATTTATGCATTTTCCACATTTCTTGCCTTCTCACCTGATCCTACACCTTATATTCTTTCTTTTGTTTTTTGGCACAATCAGTTGCTGCCTGATTTTTATCGACTTCTGGTTTGATTTCCATTCCTGCTGGACGCTGATATGCTTCTGCTAGACTAAGCAGGGAAGTCATCTTGGATTTATTCTTCTCATGTTTCAAAACTTTCAATACATTTGGATCTTGTGAGGTCAGCAGATATGTGTGCAGTCCCAAAACAGTCCCACTGTTTTCAGAATTAAAGTCTTCCGAAATATTCCTTACTAAGTTTAATTTGCATTTGGTCATATTTTATTGTTGATCATTCATCATTTCCCAAATATTTATAGACTTCCTCTTGCTCAAGTTCTTTTATATCACATTATTGCCCCAAACTGATGTTTTCTTGGTGCTACAGCTTTCCTGCTTTAAAAGTTGCTTTTGCACATTTGTCAAAACTAAATGACATTTTTGCATCATCTGAAAAAATTTTGACTACTTGCAGTTTTGCTTTCAGTTCCTCATCTGATGAGCCATACAATTTTAAATCATTGACAAAGAGAACATGACAAGTATTTACACTTTGTTGTTTTCTAGGAGCCAAATTACAGCCATGGCCTAATCTGTCAAGTAGAGAGCTTAATGGGTTAAGGGCAAGACAGAATAGGAGTCACCCTGGAATATCCCCATTTGAATTTATATCCCTTGGATAATAATCTGTCCTTTATCATGGCTTAATTACAAAGTAGTTTGCCACTGTTTTATGGTCATTGTAATGTAATCATTCTTGACTTGACTGGTAGGGAAGTCCATTTTACACTAAATACACATAGTTTGTATATTTAGTAAGGCAAAGGAAATGTGTTTATTCTCTTTACTGTTTGAATTTCTTACCAGCTGTATAAATCTCAACTTTTGCACAACTGTATTCAGGGATATCTGCATCAGGCTGGTGTTCTTCATGTAATAATCACCTACCTACAGATAATCTCACAGCAACTAGAATGAATGGCACTTCGGCATCTTAACACCTTTCATAATAGTGAATGCTATAATAAACAAATGGGTCCTTTTCAAACTTACAGATGGCACATAACATTTCATAGACTGTCACAATAAATGTTTTTTATGACAATGGATCAAGGTCTATGTCTGCAGTGTAAAGATTCTATCCTCATGAAAATGAATAGTGATTGTTTTCTGGTCAACTAAATATGTTACATCCTTGGCATCTAAAGCATTTGTAAAGTGTACCAGAAAATGTCAAACCGCACTTGACAAGTTTTTCATTATAAAATACAAGCATCTTTGGCAATGACATGTATGCATTCATTTTAACTAATAATGTACAGGTTATGACTGCTGTACCCAACATGTTGAAAATCCTGTTATGGTGCTTAGGTTTTAGGTTTCTGGGTTTTAGCATGCAATCCTTCTTCCCTATTTAATTTAATCTTTATGATGCAGTTATATTCTAGTTCTGCATTCTGTAAGACTTGTATACTAATCACATTATATACATATTTTTAGATATATATTTGATATAGATACAGATATATACGCACACTAACAAACACACTAATATATATTCACATGCTGTACATGCTCTCTAATGGCTGACCTATACACTAGCAGAGACGAAGAATAACAACTAACTTTCTTAAATACACAGAGGAATGCCAGGTTAAAGATGAAGGCTACAGCAGTACTAAAGAGTATCATGTCTTGAAAGAAGGACAATCAATAGATCCATTTTTCTGATTTGCCAACATTGTTGGATAAAATTATTTGAGAAAGAAAAAAAAATACTACACTCATTTGTGTATCGCAAGCTCCTATGCTCCCTTTAATAATACATACTGCAAGTTTAGCACACAAAATGAACAGTGAGGGTAACACCCCAGTGGATTCTTATGTGAAATGCTTTATTTTGTTATAATATTGACGACTAAGACAGCATGGATTCTGTACTAGAATATTTATTTAACTTGCAAAATTCAAAGTGTTACACAACACCAAGTTTTCTGGTGTCAGGTCTGTACATTTTTTTTATTATGATAAGGCAATTAAACAATAACATTTTTGTGTGAATTTTTATTAGAGTAATACAATTAAACTCTGAAAATGATAGTTTTCACATGTTCTTTTAGCATTACAAACACTGCAGTAGAAGATATCTTTGTAGATATGGAAGAAGATTGAAATGTGTCATGTGGTTCTCAATTAAAAAAATGAATTACCGTTTCCTCATGATAATAACAGAACTGTATGTAGTACTGGGCTGTATTATTCATCACAATTAAAAGTATTTGGCAAGAACGATGCTGGTTTGTAAACACAGTGACAGTTACTTCACACTCTTTTGTCTCATTTTAAATTACAGGTTTTTAGTAACGTGAAGTTTAATTATTTTAATATGCCTGTGGAGTTTAACAGATTATTCTGTTTGTATTACTTATGAAATTAGTTATGGATGGTAACACAAATTGAAAGTAAAAATGCTAATATATGGGCATGCTAAAGATAAAGAATGTTGTAGAACTGTCTAAGTTTAATGCATCCACATGAACATTTACTTGAATTCAAGTCAGCTTCAGGAAAGACTTTTCAGATGTACATTTACTTATTGCACATACTTATTTAATCAGTCATGGGACCATCAGTTAAAGGCTTAAAGAGACATTTACTAGGTTTAATAGTGAATGTCTCATTCAAACCTGGATACATCTGTGCTCTAAATATGACAATCCATTTATTCTCTTCATTTTCAGTTTCAGTCATTCATTTCATTTCACAGATGTATCCAGGCCTGAATGAGGCATTCAATATTAAATAAGTATATAAAGAAGTCCTTTGCTGTTATTTGCCTGAAAAACTATTTTAGAAAAAATGTAACCTGCGGTGATTTTAATAAGTATATTACTAACGTTTCTGATACTCGTATTTGTGGCAACAGATTATTTTGTTTTTTGCTATTGTGTTGATTTTCATAATTTTATCCAGTTTATCATAGAAGCATAACTTTTACTTCTTGATTTATTCAGACCCTCCTGAGTATGCATATAAGGAGGTATGCAAGTATTTGTAAGCAGATCCACTTTCTACTCTCATTTTCCAAATATATTCTATACATATTCCTCTTATTCATGAAGCAAATACAAGTTGGTGAACCATTCCCAAAATATGACTGCATGTGTACTTTGCTGACATCTCAAATTCAGCTTCAGTGAATTCAGCAACCGTGACAACACCAAGACCTCTCTACAATTTTAGAGTCATCAGCATGCCTATTCTACAATGCATATCCTTTTGCATTTTTCACAAAACACAACACTTTTTTTTACATCTTTGTGTAACATGAAAAATAAAATTACTCTTTTAGTCATCTGCTATACAAATGAGCTCATGATGATGGACTGATACCTCTTCCTGTCATCGTCAGTCCTAGTTTTGTGCAAATGGATCATATGTGCTAGGCTTAAGCCTTTACTCACTGCCTGTCACATGATCACAAAGACCATCTTCAAGTCTTCACTCACTGCCTGTCACATGATCACAACTACAATTCTCAAGTCTTCAGTCACCGACCATCAAAACATCATAAATACCGTTCTCAAGTTCAGTCACCACCTGTCACATGCTCGATCACAAATACCAAACGCAAGTCTTCATTCACTACCTGTCACATCATCATCATCATTGTCATCAAGACCCCTTTTCTCATTTTATACATGTGGTTGGGGGGGGGGGTCACTGCCAGTGACCAGTTGGTATGGAGACCAGCAAAAGTAAATTAAGGCACCAAAGTTACACACTGGAAATCAGTCACTGTACTTTATTGCAGAAGACAAATGGTAAGCGCTTTCACAACTTAATGTTGGAGACCAGTTGGCATAATGGTTAAGGTCTTCACCTCCCAAGCACAAGGTTTGATCCTGACATCTGGCCAATGCCTGTCTGGAGTTTGCATGTTCTTGCTGTGTCTCTGTAGGGTTCCTCCCATCTGCAAAAAATATGTTGAGTGTTTCCATCTCAAACTCACCAATGAATGGAGCTGTGGGCAGCAGCATAGACACTACTTGGTATCATATAGGGGGAAGAGTTGTACAGACCAAATCACTTTGGTTATCTATTGTGATGCACAGTATCCTCAAGTTAGGAGAACATGGATCACAGACTGTGTGCCGTGGTAGGGCTAGCCACTTGATGGTGTAAAATATGGCTCTAGATGATTCAGTCATGCTGGCTGTCACATTATGACAAATATCAAATTCACGTCTTCACTCACTGCCTGTAACATGATCACAAATATCATCCATAAATATTCACTTGCAGCCTGTCACATGATCAAAACTATCAAACTCAAGTCTTCACTCTATGCTCATCACATTATCACAAAAAACATTCTGAAGTGTTCAGATATTATCCAACAAGGTCACAAATACAGCCCTACAAACTTCATTTACAGCCCAGCCCCAGTGAAGCATCAAAATGTCAGCATCTATTCTTAAGGCACCATTGTCACAAGACAATATATGCCACCTTCTAGTATAATATAGTCTCCCTCATTCTCCCTAAATTATCTGTGAATTCTAAGATAAAACCAATCTTGATGCATTAATGTGCCTCTTTTTTTAGAATACCTATGCCTTTGACTATGAACCAGTCCTTTTCTTCAGAATTTTTCTCTTTTTCTCAGGTATTTACTCCTTCATGTCCATAGATAATGAAGAGAATTACATCCTCACTATCTCAAACCTTTATCTGCTTCAATCTGCCCACAGCCTCTCTCCTTATTAAGCCTTAGCATATTCCTATAATGTAACACCCTCTCCCCTTTATTAAGCCTTAGCATATTCCCATAATACCAAATCCTCTTCCCTTTAGTAAGTCTTAGGATATTCCCATAATGTCACACCCTCTCCCCTTTATTAAGCCTTAGGATATTCCCATAATGCTATACCCTCTCCCCTTTATTAAGCCTTAACATCCTTCTCATACATTGCCTGACATCTTCATGTGATTACATGTGATTACAATGTGAATACTTGTACAAGAAAAAAAACTGTCAAAAGCTTCAAATGTGATTTTTTTTTTTTTTTGGTTCATTAATACAACAGATCTATGAAAAACATTATACAGACCAGGAAACTGTGGGACATTTGGAAAAAGAAGCAACAAAGAAAATGCGGAAATATAAAGAACAAATCCTAGAGATTTTTGAAAGGTATAAAAAACAAACATGGACATCAGAAAGACAGATCTGTTATGGTGCAATATTTATGCAAAGGAGAAAGCCAAACTAATCAATACAAAGAAGCAGCTTCAAAGATTTTTGAAGAAAAATACAGGCAAAGGTTCCCAGATATGGAAAATTTCACAATACAAAAAAATAGGATCGCATATGGAGAATGTAGAACAGAAGATTAGTAAAGGAGAAATTAAACAAATAGTAGCTAAAGTTGTAATATACCTGTGAAGTGAAGGCTTTACTGTAGAAAGTCTAAGACAGGTTAAGTCACTGCATGATGGAAGAGTGAGTCCCCAAAGTAAGGAGAAACAGTTGGAGTGGGAGACATCATAAGAAGAAATTTTGTCATGGGAAAGAAAAAGATATCTAATGTAGTGCAATAGTTAAATGAGAAATCGAAACTAATCAATACAAGAAAAGCAACACACAAGATATTCGAAGAGAAATACAGGCAAAGCATCCCGATATTGAATACTTCACAATACAAAAAGTAAGAAAACAAAGAGGGGAAGCAGAAAAGAGGATTAGTAATGGAGAAGTTATAGAAATAGAAACCAGAGCTATGAATTACCTACAAAATTAAGGATTTAGTTCAGAAAATCCAAATCTGGTAATATCACAGCATGGTGGAGCAAGGAGTCCTCAAATTAAGGAGAAACAGGTAGAATAGGAAGCATCTGTTCACTTGTCACATGAAGATACTCTGGAACCTTCAGAAGGAAACCAGTACAAATGTTCATTTGGAGTTGCACAACAAATGAAGGAGTAGGACACATTGGCAACTGTAAAGTAGTCAATGTTCTGGAGTGATAGGCCTGTGAGTCCCCATATGAAAGAGCACTAGGATGCAAATGAAGTGACTATGTCCCAGTAAGATGTCCCAGGAAGATGTTCTGCAACTTTTTGTAGAATGCTGGCAGGAAATGGAGAAAAAATACATGCCCTCAGTTTAAAAGAAAGTGATCTAGGAGAAGAGTTGCTTGACTTAATAGACTTATTAAGATCAATTAAAGAAACAGATTTCAGAAAGTCATTAAGACCCAGAAATGTTAGAAATCTGATAAAACAAATGAACATATTAATCAAGACTACTAAGAGAAATTCATATGATAGAACAGAAGTAAATATTACTGTGCAGCTAAATTAATAACAAAGTCTTACCAAAAAAACACAGGGTAGTGAGTGAAAGGAAGGGAAGAAACTGAATACCATCATGGAAGCATCAAACAGAGAAAACTATAAAGCAGTTAAGACAAGAAGTGTCTCTGTTGGAAGAGTACAGAATAGGGAACAGATCAACAAAGATATTTAGAAATACTGAAGTGATAAAAGCAATGTGCAGTATTAGAATAGACTAAGATCTGTCGCAGTCTTACAAATAATAAACTAAAGATTTCAGCACAGGCAGAAAAAATTATAAGATATGCAGATAAATATAAAGGAAAAGTACGAAATAAGCAATTTATTTATGACCAAAAAAAGTTTTATAGAGACCTGGGAAACAAGGCAAAATGAACTAAAACACCAACAAAAAAAGAAGAAATAGACACATTTTGGAGAAATATCTGCAAGACCCTGTGGAACATAACAAGGATGTTGCATGTCCAGTAAGAAGTTTAAATGTACAGGATATGATATGGGATGAAGTAACAGACAGAAAAACTGAAAGAAAATTAAGCAAACTCCTAAATGGAAAGCCCCATTCCCAGACACAGTACCTAACGTCTGATTAAAAGTATTAACATCTTTACATGAAGATTTAACCTTGAGGAAGAACTACTTATAATAGCATCCTGAACAGAGACCAACCTGGCTAACAACAGGAAAAATGATCCTCCTGAAGAGTGAACCTAGAAGTTATCCTAAAATCTATAGACCAAAAACTTCCCTTCCAGTGATGTATAAACTATACATTGGAATTGACAATGGCAGAGTTTACAGTAATTTAGAAGAAAGCTCTATTATAGCAACAGAACCAAAGGGTAACAAAAGAAAGTCAGCAATTTGTTGTTAAATAAAGTCATAATGGAGAATGGTAAAAAAGGGGAAGAATCTAAGCATGGCATGGATGGATTACAAAAAAAAAAAATGTTGACAGTATCCCACATTCATTGAGAAAGGAGTGCTTACAGATGTACAAGATACGTGCTATATTTATCAATTAATTACAGTCACCATGAAACGGTTGTAAACCACTTTGCAGCTAAGCCATGATAAAGGGCAAATTATCATCCCAGGGATAAACATTCAAAGGGGGATATTCCAGGGTGACTCTTTCTCACCGCTGCTCTTTTGATTGCCCCTTAAAAAACTAACCTTTCTATTTAACAGATTAGGACATGGTTACAATTTAGCTCCTAGGAAAAAAACAAAAAAAAAAAAACAAAGTGTAATGATTTAATGTGGATGATTTAAAACTGTATAGTTCATCAGATGAGGAACTGAAAGCACAACTGCACGTGGTCAAAACTTTCCCAGATGATATAAGAATATCATTTGGTCTTGATAAATGTATAAAAACAATATTTAAATCAGGAAAGCTGCAGCACCAAGAAAATATCAGTCGGGGGCAGGAATGTGATACAAAGGAACTGAAGCAGGAGGGAGTGTGTAAATATTTGATAATAATATTTGGGAATTGATGAAGGATCGATTATTAAACATGAACAAATGAAAACAAAACTCAGTATGGAATATTTTAGAATAAAAAAATCAATACTGAAAACTGCCTTGACATCTAGGAACAAAGTGCAAACTATAAATCAATTTGCTCTCCCTGTTCCAACTTACAGTTTTGGGATGATTGCCTAGCCCCAGAATGCATTGGATCAGTTGGACAGGAGAACAAGAAAAATGCCTCATGCTTATCAAATGATACATAAAACTCAGTGTATACCAAGATTATGTATTCCCATTCTGATGGAGCTGGGGGCCTCCTCCAAACTGATTACATGAATAGATCTGCAATCAAGACTGCATACATATCTGCTGATTTCGCCAGATCCAAACATAGTGAAAATTTTAAAACATGAGAGAACAAGTCTAAGGTGACCTTCCTGCTTAGTTTAGCAGAAGCATATATCTGTCTAGCGAGAATGGAAATCAAACCAGAAGTAGATAAAAATCAGGAAGCAACTGAATGGGCTAGAAAAACAAATGAAAGAATATAAGGAGAAGGATCAGATGAAAAGGCAAGAAATGTGGAAAAAGCATAAATAATACATTTGCAAGTACAGACAACTCCTGGAACAACTTCATGCTGATCAGGATCAAATGCAGGAATGGTTAAGGAGAGGTAAATTTAAACCAAAAAATGAAAGGTTAATATTGGCGGCCCAGGAAAAAGGACTACGTACACATTGGTTTACACAGTCCATTGAATATGTGGGATAAACAGACAAATGTAGGTTTTATAAAACACAACTGGAAACAGGTACACATCTTGTTTCTGGGTATGATACACTTATGTCAGCAGGTCTATATACTGAAAGGCATAATAACGTGGCAAGACTGCTGCACTAAGGATTGTGCAATCATTACAATATTGAAGTGGCTGAAAAGCATTGGAAACATGAGCAACAAAGCATTATAGAGTGATAAAGTTTATATCATATGGGATCACCCATTGCCAAGAGTTCATAAAATAGATGTGAGAAAACCAGATACAGTAGTCCATGAAAAGAAGACAAAAGTAACATTGATCATCAGAATTGCTACAACTTGTGATTGCAGTATCTTATGTACAGCGAGGCACAAAGTCATAGAATATCAGGATTTGCATACAGAAGTGAGAACAATGTGGAAGAAGGATACCCAGACATTTCCTAAAGTAGTAAGAATTTACAGTCATATTTAGATATACCGATACAAGTAACTCCTTATGAATTCCAAAAAGAGTCAGTTCTGGGCACATCGCTGTTACTGCGAAGAGCACTTATGATAACATCAAAGACTGAAACAATACTAATCTTATGAACTTTAATTGTTCTTCGACTTAGGAATGGGGTCCATTCCCATCATTGCAATAGAAACCCAAAAGACTTGGAGAAATAAAACTGTTGAAACAGACATTCACCAATCAAAATAAATATCAAACTAATGTGACTACAAATGGAAATAAACTGAATTATATTTGCTTTTGCAAGGACAATACTACAAACCTACCCCAACAATAAATAACACAAAAAACTACAGGTATTTCACACACCAAGTCTACCCCAAATACAACATAACAAAACTATTTTTACATGGAGGGCATATACTAACTTTATGGTCATACAGTCATGAATAAAGAGGAACACAGCCAGAAGTTCATAGGTTCACAGATGGTTACTAGGCTAATAGCCCTAGAGCCCTTACAAGCCTAGACATATTTATCCCAAGTTGCCCCAATTGTCGGTGGTTAGGTGAGTTAAATGCGTTTATATCACATCATCGAAATTTCAAAATATCGAATCTGATATGGTCGACACCATATCATCGATATTTTGAAACTTCAAACATAAAAAAAAGAAAAAAAAAAAAAGAAAAAAATAATAAAACAACTAAACATTGCACCCCACACCCCTGCTACTTAAATATACCAACTCTGCAACTACATTGCAGTAAATGGAAATCTCCCCTTACAGAGATTTCCATTAAAACGTTCAATGTCTTTCACTTTCGCTGATATGGTGCCGAACATATCAGCTTTGATATTTTCAACAAAGGAATATAGACCCAGTTAAATTCCCAGATGTAAGGGGCTATGGTAGTTAATACTGACTTCCTCTGTCCAGGAGGGACATTGATGCCATACCAGAAATTAATTTGTGGTCATCCATCCATTGATCTTGTGTAGAGGGTTAGGGAGGGGCTCTGTTTCATGTGACTCGGAAGCTTGCTTCAGAGAAGTGGCAGTCTCCAGGGCATGTATCTATCTCTCCAGCATGACCTATTCATGTCAATGGCTAGGTTAAGATCCCTGGAGTGAGTGACCCTCCTGCAGTTTGATTTACGAATGTGTAGCATTTCCATCAGGGATGGGTCAGATACTGCTCTGTAAGCCAGGCACAAGTTATCCCTTATCAACCTGTAGGAGACAGAATACAGTGACAGGGCTTTCAGTCTTTCTGTGTAAGACTTGTTTTGTGAAACCTGTAATTTCTGAATGAGAAACCTCTGTGGTCTCTCCAATTGTTGCAGGTGTCTGGTGAGGTACATACAAAAGGGAGCATTGTACTCAGTTATTGGTTTGATGAGGGTAGAGTATAATGGAATTATAACATCCTTAGATCTAGATGCAATGCCTTTACTTGTAAGATGTTCCACGTAGAAGGATTTCCTTACTACTGTGGATATGTGGTGGTCAAAGTTAAGATTTCTATCAAGCTGAGTAGCCATATCACATACCACTGGGTCTGCACTTAGGGGTTTACTGTCTATAATGTAATTAGCAGGGATATCAGCTTTCCCAAAGGAGATAATAATGCATTTTTTGCATTTATCTTTAATTCATGGCTTTGGCACAAATCATTTGTCTGCATTAACCCTGTCTGTAGTATTTTAACATTGCTGGGGAACATAATGATTGCTCCAAATTTGCAGTCGTCAGTGAACTTGGTCAGCCGCACACTGTCCAAGTTTGCCCAGAATTCTGAGAAATAAATAATGAAAAGTAAGGGTCCCAGCACAGAATTCTACGGTACACCACTGGGGACTGGTCATAACGCAATCAACTTCAGCATGCGTGATTATTACAGGAAGGTTTGGTCACGATTAAGCAAACATGTGACCAACTTAAATGTAACCTTACAGATATAATTAATAGTTATGTGACCACATTCCACATAGATTATCTTCCTTCCTACTTCATCTGGCATAGATTTTTAAAGCACTCTCCAGTTTTAATAAAGTTCCTCCATCTTTTACCAGTATGTTGTGTTTTAAATGGTGCAGCTATACAGATGTATTTGTTTTGATCCATTCTATATATGGTTTATTGGTACCAGGTGGCCACCATCTTCTACATTTGAGGTTCACATTCTACATCTTAGCTCAGATTTAAAAATCTGAGAAAAGTCCCTCATAGGACACTAACAATATTTTAACTGGTGAATGTCACATAAGTAAAGGTGGTATATTTAAAACAATGAAAGCTAAAGTCCCACAATACAATCTCTTTACATGTTTAGAGTGTACAAGTTTTTCATAATTTTCCCTGCCCGTGAAATGGGGTCTTTAAATGACAGTCCAAAAGGTTGTGGTGGCATCCCTGCCATCAGGATGGTCCACATTGCTTTAGCTCTCCCCACCTCTTCATTTATTATGTCCATGGACTCAGTTATTTTTCTTACATACAAAGCTACTACTGTTCCTTTGATATCGATCCAACTCCGCATATTACCTGCATGCTCAGGTATGCTGACATGACAGACTGCATTCTCTGCATGCCAAGTTTCCATGACTGGCACAATACCCAGTCTTTCACATTTATGTATCCCTTTTCATGAATCACATTAGATTTATGTTTACTCTCATTAATGTATTGACGGTATTAAACTATATAGCAGTCAGTTTCTCAAAGAATTTGTCTTTCCATTGATTTAGCCAGTAGTGCTCCATATTAAGAAAATTACTGTCATGCCCGGGCTACAAAGATATTTATTCAAACAGGCTGAGTTCTGTTATTTCCTGTTATATTTCTTACATTCATTAATAATAATCTATGCTAACAAAACACTTAAAAACATCATCTTCACCTAAGATTCTGGTAACCTAAAGTGCAAGCATTGATATCAAAAAAGGACTTAGGCTGGCAAGAAGGTGCTTTAATCCTTAGTAGAACCAGCTACCTGAAATGCACTATTTTCAAGAACGTGCAAGTGTTATGCTTTTTCAGTGACTGACACTTTTTCATGTCTGGGACTGCTCTGCAGTGATGACACCCACAAAGACGTCTGAAAACGTTTGTGCTCTCTAGGCTTTCTAAAGTGTTAGTTTAAGGCAAAGTTCAGTCACTAATGTAGAGGCTGGATAACCATCTGTGCCATTCCTAACCCAACTTTAAAATGCAGCTCAGACACTGAAAGCCTAAACAGGGGGGGTGGAGGAATGAGTCACTTGTGTATGTTCTCTTCTGTCAGGGGGAGGGTCTGAGGGAACTCTGCTGCAGTTATTCCTGGCAGAGGGTAGGAGTCAGCCATCCAAAGGGTATTTCTTTGAGCAGGGTACCATAGGAAGGAAATTGAGTTGAAGATGCATGGGGTGTGCAAGCTACATCCAGTACACAACTTGTATACTGTCATAAAATTTCCCAGCAATAAAGTCTGATTACATCAGCTGAATCCTGCAAAAGGCACTCAACTCATTCAATAATTATTTTAGTTGCCGCTCTTAAGTTTAAAAAATTAAAAAGTCAAATGAGATAAAGACTGTGCAATCCAATTTCAATATTAATTTTTAGATTTTTTATATATATATAACAATTTATACATATTTATATTTTTAATGAGTATCTTTCTATATATGTATTTATATGCAATAATTATAAATTATAAAACTGAAATCATATATGGGATTTGATCTGAGTAGTTATCGATTTTATTTATTTATTTATATATATTTTTGGGATACATATATATATATATATATATATATATATATATATATATATATATACATATATATACATATATGCATGTATTTATTGAAATTGATTCATATATAGAATATTATAAATTTTTGGTTGCCTAAAAAGGTAATTTATGATGACTAGTTTATAAATTAATTTTAATTTATTTGGAATTTAATGTAAATAAATATATTATTATGAATTTGTGATTTTATGATTTGTGTATTTGTGTGTGTGTCTCCGTGTGTGTCTATATATATGGGTGTGTATATATAGTGTATATACACATATATATGTGGACATTTAATGTGTACAAACACACACACATATATAATGACATACTTATATATTTCATATGTATACATATATACTTTTTAATAAAATATATATATATTTTTAATAGAATGTATTTCTTACATATATGCATGATTTTAAACATATATTTAAACATGCACATATACATATGTATGCATTTTAAAATTATAAATGTCTGAGATTTAAACTTTAGTGTTATATGTCTGCATTTTAATTTTGAACCTGTGCAGTGTCTGAGAAGTTTAGAATAATCTGTTACGTGTATATACACTTTAAAGCATCGTATATTATGGTTAGGATGGTTGAGATTTCATTTAATTTATTTTATTTTATTTAATTTAATTTATGTGCCTGTGATTCGCTCTGGAATATTTTCACTGGTTTGAGAAGTTTGGAATAATGTATGGTAACAATGTGTAATTTAGAGCATCGTATATTATGGTTAAGATACCTTTAACGAATTTAAATATTTTAAATTTTTTATTGATTTGTTTTTGGCACCATTCTAGGATGAAGTATTGAAGAATTTATAAATACAAGTACCTATGTGAGTGGGGAACTGTTTCTGAAGAAGTTCTGCAATTTAGCGGAACGAAAAACGTGGTGTATTTTTGCGTTTAAAGTTTAAATAAACGGTGTTAGTTGGAAGACATCGCTTGTGGCATCTTTGTGATAGTTTGGTGCTTTTTTCGAGTGCTATATGCAGGCTAATGTATGTGGGGCAAAAACATGCATTTAACAATCTGCATATGAGCAACTATTCTGTTGCCAAATGCCTCCTGCACCTTTTCCCACTCAGGTTCTCAGAAAGCTTTCTCTAGCCTCTTCTCCTATGATGACCAAATAATCTCAGGTTTCTTTAGAGTTAGGGAACAGGAAGCTTTGATATATTGTGATATATTGTGATAAAGCACCCATAAGTATTGCATCCCCTTACATGACCTTTGCCAGCTTCATACAAATCTTCCTGCTTGTACAGATCTGGACTTGGGCATCTTAATTTCAGATATTTGTAGAAATAATTCTATACAATGTAAAATTCCAGGTACCAGATAAAAAAAAGGAAATGTAGTCCTTCCTGAAGAGATGACTGAAAACTTCTGTAAACATCTAGACTTTGCCATCTTTCCAGAAATCCTTTAACTATACTGCAAGGAAGTCCTCCTAAGAGAAGAAACAAGTTCTCTGTCCCTGGTACCCTGCTTACCTAGATGGCTGCTGCAGATAACCTAATGGAGCTCTACTTTGTCATACTGAAGCCTGACTGCCAGATGCAAGCATCAGAAGTCATACTGTTCAATCACACCACTAGACCACTACAATATAAATGTTCATGGAAACACGTTGAAAAGATTTGAAAAGGAGTTTTGCAAGGGTATGAGGGTCCTTGCCACAATGAAGTGTCAGGTTTATCTCCATATCCTGATGTCTAAATATACAACCCCCAATTTTAAACGTCCACAGAAAAAATGAATATATATTTATTCATTATTTTCTGAATTAGTACAACCACATAGGTAGTATATTTTGAGACCAAGGGGGTAGGAAAGCCTCAACTAGGAGATAAAGAGGGTCACAGGAATTCCCCCTCAAAAGAGATTTGCTCTGGAATTGTAATTAAGCAATTTCCCCATAGCAATCTACTGTGTGGTTGTCAGGAGTTGTCCAGATCCCGAACTATAAATTTTGGTAAGGTAAAGAAGACTTGTGGTTGGTTTGCAGATTTTAGGTAGCTGTCATGATGAACAGGCAAAATACTAAATCAGAATAAAGAATTGACATGGCTAACAAGAAGAAGGGATGGCGCAGTGCTGCAGCGGTAGTGTTGTCACCTCACAGCAAGAGGTTCTCAGGGTCATTTCTCAGCTGGAGTGCCTTCTGTGCGGAGTCTGTATGTCCTCCCTGTGTTCATGTGGGTTTCCTCTGGGTGCTTCAGTTTCCGCCCACATTTCTAAGACATGCTTCTGAAACATTCCTCCCCAGGCCTCCACCATCTGCTGAAAATTGGCTTTGTTCCAAGTCTGACTTTCCTGGTAAACAAATGTTATATAGAATAAAAAATAAATAAAATTAATGCTGGCATCATCAATGAAGAAAATTACTACTCTCATTAACGGATGCTACCTCCAGAAAACAACTCATAATACAAATTTTGCTGCTACCTTTAACTACAGATACTATAATAAATGCTGATTGTATTACTATTCAGTATTAGAAATTATATATGCTGTTATTTGGAACACCACGCAGGGGTATTGCAAGTTCTATTCTTCATGAGAAAGAAAGAAGAATGCAAACAGGAAGTCAAACAACAGCTATAGATTTCAACCCCAATCACCACAAAAAGATTTTAGTTATGAAAGTGTAATTGTGATCGAGCTAGAAAGAAAGGTTTAAAGATGTAGTACCAGTCTTTAATCTGAGAAAAGATAAAAGGTGTGACTGCAGACTAAACACACACACACAGTATACTAAAGTAGCGCCTATGTCATACTGTTTTCAGGCAAATCTAAAATAAAATGATAGTCTGAAATTAGTATCGAATACAGATGGGAGGAGTTACACCGATCATTCAAGGAACTGTAACAACATGGACACATCCAGCAGAATGCCAATTTTACACAATACCTTGAAAATAAGATTTTATAAATGCTAGATGTTTTCCTGCATTGCAGGGTGCATATAGATGTTGAAAGTGTTTACGATCAAACTAACATCAGTGCTACAGGCGCGGCTTACTTTTTGTGTACCTTGAGGAGGAAGTTTCCATGGATACTAATAAGGCAAGGCCTTAGAATCCATTACACACTTGTGCCATTCGGCTTACAAACACATAACTAAACTAAAAACAAACTAGTACAGTATTAAGAACTACATGCAGCATCTAAGTCAAAAGTACAGGCTTGTAAAAAATCAAGATCTCAAAGGCAAAATGATATAGCAGGACTGATTCTAAAAAGATGACAGTAAGTATGGTCATAACAATACCGTACAATAAGGTAGTGAAAAACTCATGCCAAAAGATTTACTTTAAGCACAGATACACTTCGACTGTGATGTACAGTGATAGTATTGTCACTTCACAGAAAAAAAAATTTAATTGGTCCAGATTTTTGCTGGGATGCTAACTTTGTGGGGTCTGCATGTTCTCCTATGTTCACATGGGATGGGTACTCTGCTTTTCTTACAAAGACATTTGGTATGCTGATAGGTGACTCCAAATTCAGTTGCATACTTGTGTAGTAAATCTTGTGGCTGGGGGTGGCTGGTCATATGGGGTCACTACAGGATCTAAATGCAACTTATGAGCATGGATGGGTGTTTTCTATTTAATTAAAATCAGAATATCCATAAAGGTTGATTATTTTAATCATTTTCACCATATTTTCAAGACTTGTGCAAGATCATAAGCTGGAAATGCAGCCATAAAGATTATTTAGCACAGCAAATGCAAATAAGGATTGATACACTGAGGATACACTACAAGGAAAAATGGTACAATGTGGGGCATGCATGCTATAATTATCACTGCTATACATTTGTATGTTTCAGTACAAATTCATAAATATTTTTTAAAATTACATTTATACTAGCTTTTGAACAGACTTTTTGGTGATTGCCATCAGTGAACAGAGCAAGAGCAGAATAGTTTTGCTTTTTGCTGAAATATGAAGAATTAAATATAATAAACCATCAGTGAACAGAGCAAGAGCGGAATAGTTCTGCTTTTTGCTGAAATATGAAGAATTAATTATAATAAACCATGACACTGAAGTTCAGGAAATTTTCAACTAACATCATCACCTCTGTTTAAGCTTACCACCTGTCTGTCCTATTCTATAGAGGGCAGTCCTGTGATGGGCAATTGTTTTGAGGGCTAAAACACAAAATATGGCAAATGACCTGATGCTGTAAAAATGCTTTCTACTTTTCTGTAAATATACTGCAGTGAACTATAATATTATGATATATAACTTCAATGTATATAACCACAGGCACAAAATTCTACAGTAACAATTTATTGTATTCATAGCCAAATAAGGGCAACTTTTTTCACTAAGTGTCTGGTTGTTTATCTTGCAAAACTTAAAAATAGCAGAACGAAATGCCATACATGGGATAATTTTTGTCAATATCTCTTTTTATGGGGAGAGGTCTTAAAAGGTATGCTGACTATTTTGGCCAAAGTTATACAGTAATGTTTCTGTTCTGACACTGCCAGAGTCCTAATCAAGTCATACATCAAGTGCTTCTACTTTCTTAGTGTTGAAAACCTTTCCAGGAACCCACTTCAGTGATCCCTTCAGTACAAGATTGCCACTGGTAAGAGAGCAATAAAGCTTCAATAAGTTCCTTCTTCTTAATAGTTTCCTTCATCTGATTTCTTTTATGATGTTTTTACAAGGTTGTCCAGAATGGATATTTTTTTCTTTTAAGTTGCTGACTCTGTCCATAAGATCATCAGAAGTCTTACTACTGTCTTTCCAGGAGTGGAGGCGTGTTTTGCTTTCTGAATATCCTGAGTGTTAGGTGAGACTAAGGCACCCTATTTCCTTTGTTGTTATTAAAACTCCTCTACGTTATCGACTATAGTTCAGTATTACACTACCTCTTACATTAAGTAAAAGTAGTATATAATTTCACACTTGTCATGCATAGTCATTGCTACAATTATACTCACCTGTGAATGTGCAAAGTGAGCATAAAAAAGCAGAGTGATCTCTCTGAGTGCAAGATAATATCCTGTTAATGAAGCTTCAGAGAACAAAGTTGGTACAACAAGGGTGACCACTCACATGGATGAAGAGTAAGGCCACTGAACTGGGCTGACCACTCACATGGATGAAGAGTAAGGTCACTGAACTGGGCTGACCACTCACATGGATGAAGAGTAAGGTCACTGAACTGGGCTGACCACTCACATGGATGAAGAGTAAGGTCACTGAACTGGACGTCTAGTAGCAAAGAAGGCAAAATAAAAAAATACTGCAAAGCAAGTGCTCCAAGCACTAGCACTGAAAATGACAGCAGACAAGCCATGGTATATTATGTTCTACTACAATAAACAGTACAAAAGGAAGAAGAAAGGATGTGGAAAAAATACAGTTTTCAGCATTGCAGAGAGATAAACAGATGCATGAAATATGCAAATAACTTGGATGCATTGATAAAGGAAGTTTAATGGAGCGCAAAAGGAGGAGGAGAAGAAAAATACAAATCCCATCACTAGACAAATGCAATCTAAAAGAAACAAAAACACAAAGAACAATGATATACATGAATATGTGGGTGGGGGCGGGAAAAGGAACAATTGTATTGTACGGCGACAAGGTAAAGAGCTTCTTAGAAAAGAATAAACAGAATATGATTAGCCTCACCTGACACGCAGGGTATTCAGAAAGCAAAACAC